>NW_016821812.1:651711-688650 GCF_001698545.2 Rhinopithecus bieti | reverse complement strand
GTTTTTTGTATTTTTTAGTAGAGACAGGGTTTCACCATGTTAGCCAGGATGGTCTCAATCTCCTGACCTTGTGATCCGCCCCCCTCGGCCTCCCAAAGTGCTGGGATTACAGGCTTGAGCCACTGCGCCCAGCCAAAAAACTGATTTTTTTACTTAAAGAAAAACCTCTGCTTAAACTTCACTGAACACAGAGTTGGCAGTGTCTCCCCCAACCCCTGGTTTAATTAGTTGCCCCTCCTCTGCACCTGACTTTTCTGACTACCCTTACCTTATCACACTTATTGGAATCATTGATTTTCTTATCTCTTCCATTAGACTCTGAATTTATTAAGGTGAGGATTATGGTACATTTCTCTATCCCAAGTGCCTATCCTGGAGCCAGGCTCATAGTAGGGCATCAATACGTGTCTGGTCAATTAATGTAATGGTTTTTGGGTGGGAAACAAGGATGAGAGTGTGGTACTGATTTCAACTGAAGCTGTTGGAGTTTTTAAGGATGATTGGCACTTTAAAGAAAGCGGAAAATAGTGATAACATTGGCTTAACAAAAGTGGGGTCTAAAAGGAGTGGGACAGATGAGTGCTATTTAGTTGAATTGGGGACCATCTGCAGTAGAATCATCCAGGGCGCTTGTGAAAACTACAGGTTCCATCTTAGCTCCCACCCACCACTCCCCATTCTGATGTGTAAATCTAGTTGTGTAAATCTGGTTTTACCTTTAAAGGAAGCTCCTTAAGAAGATTCTTAGCACATGAATAGAGAGTCTTAAACTCCTAGAAGGAACTCTGGCAGCTCTGGGCAAGTTCTTGAAGAGAGAGAATGATGACAGGATAAAAATGGAGCTTTGGGGGACTGGGCACAGTTTCTCACACCTGTAATCCCAGCACTTTGGGAGGCCTAGGTGGCAGATCACCTGAGGTCAGGAGTTCAAGACCAGCCTGGCCAACATGGTAAAACCCCATCTCTACTAGAAATACAAAATTTAGCCAGGTATGGTGGCAGGCACCTTTAACCCCAGCTACTGGGGAGGCTGAGGCACGAGAATCGCTTGAACCTGAGAGGTGGAGGTTGCAGTGAGCCAAGATCATGCCATTGCACTCCAGCCTGGGCAACAAGGATGAAACTCTATCTCAAAGGAGCTTTTGGAAGGGCATAGTCTGGTGGTCTGCAAAATAGACTGGGGGAAGAGAAATCTCAGAAGTAAGGGTGAGCTTCTATGAGTGCACTAAAGTGTTTAAATGGCAGGAATTGAAAGCTTGCACTGCAGGGTGTCACCAGAAGTAGAGAGTCAGTAGTCACCCAGGAAGCATGTTGAGAGATGATATAAGGAGCCTGGGTGACAGAATATAAGGGAGATATAAGAATGATAGAGGGGGAATTTTGAAACAACAACTGTGTTTTAGGGACCGTAGAAAAATGTCAGTTCCACTGATACACATGCTACTTCTGTCTGATTAGTTCTATTTCAACTTGATGTGACTGAGGTGTCTGGGAGGCATCCAGGTGAAAATGATATAACCCGTTGGCAACGTGGGCTCAAGAATGACCAAAGGTCTAGGAGGAAGACAAAGATGTGGGAGAGTCAACAGCATGGGACAGGAAGGACAGAAGCCTGGAAATCTGAGTTCAGGTTCTTAAAAAGTGAAAATCTGTAATGCTTTCTGACATTATCTGGTGATAGGGTAGCAGGAGGAACTGAAAACTCTTGAAGGCAAACTGTGTTGACAATAATGAGCAAAAATAGACCTCTGGTGGACAGGAATCCCAAAGGATACTCTTCTATTGGAGAACTGAGAAACGAGGAGGGGTGTGTGTGTGACAGGGGCAGTAGTTTAAAGTGGGAGGGAGCAGAGGAGGGCACATGAACAAAGAAGAAACTTACCAGGAAATCCTAACATGTATCTGTTTTAATGATCTCTCTTGCTAAAGAGGATTGCATTTTTTTAAAGCATATTCCTTTCATTCCTGCTCCTCGGTTGTGGTGTCATTTGAAACAAGCATGAGGTGTCATGTAGAATGGAACCAGATAACCAAAGCTCCGTTTTCATGCTACCCTGAAATATGGCTTCAGAGAAGAAACATTCCTATAAAACACATTTTGCCTGCTTTTCCCCTTTAATGAGCTAAGGGCAGCATCTATTTTGAAATGTAAAACAAAGTGCCCTGAGGTAAACTAACACAGAGTACATTAGTGCAGGCTGCTCTTGCATCCTAATCTCCCTTTGGTATCCTAAGTGCAGTCCTCTAGCTCTGAGTAGATTGCCATCAGGACAGAAATTACTGTTGGTGCTGAAAGGTTTTTTAATTTCTTGAATACTCCAGTGTTTTCTGTTGTTCATCTGCATGATATACACTTGATGACTTTAGGTGGTAAATCCTTGAGAGTCTTTTCTGTGAATAAAGTTACATGCTTTGGAACAGGGGTGTCCAATCTTTTGGCTTTCCTGGGCCACACTAGAAGAAGAAGAATTGTCTTGGGCCACACATAAAATACATTAACACTGGCCAGGCGCAGTGGCTCATGCCTATAATCCCAGCACTTTGGAAGACCCAGGAGGGTGGATCACGAGGTCAGGAGATCAAGACCATCCTGGCCAACATGGTAAAACCCCATCTCTACTAAAATACAAAAAGTTAGCTGGGCATGTTGGTGCACACCTGTAGTCCCAGCTACTCAGGAGTCTGAGGCAGGGGAATTGCTTAAACCTGGGAGGCAGAGGGGGCAGTGAGCCGAGACTGTGCCACTGCACTCCAGCCTGGCAACAAAGCAAGACTCATCTCAAACAAACAAACAAACAAACAAACAAAAACATTAACACTAACAATAGCTGATGAGCTTTAAAAAAATCGCAAAAAAAATCTCATAACGTTTTAAGAAAGTTTACAAATTTTTGTTGGGCCACGTGTGGCCCACAGGCCGCAGGTCGGACAAGCTTGCTTTAGAATAATAAAGCAGGGAATCATCAGTAAGAGTCATACATTTTCTCCTGTTTTATAAAGGTAGCTGAAAGGCAAACAGGAGAAGAAAGCAAAACCAATGGCCTGACTGTGGTGTGAAGGCTCTTTTTAAAGTTACATATTAATTTGAATGTATTGAATGAATATTGATTTGCCTACATTCTTCAGTGGAATTCCTGTCATTGGCATTTTATCTATTGCACTCCAACAGGTAAAATGAAGCAGTTGGATAAGGTTTCTAGACTATTTTCCAAACTATAATCCAGAATATGACCAAGGGATTTCTTTTCCTTCAGAGATGTGCATATTTTCCTGTATTGGAGTCCTAAAAGCTCCTAAGAGTCTCTTAAGTTCATAGATCATTTTTGGATAATAACCTTGACTTCTGCCCACCTCCTGGTTATTTCTGCCTTCTGACTTCCTTTAATCATCAATGCATCCTGAAGCCAACTTGCCAAGTTGCTTAAGCTCAATGCTTCATGAAGGCATAAGAGGCTGATTGTACTCAAGTTTTCCATGAATGCTTAACTGTTGCTGTAGTCCCCCTGGATGCCGTGGCTCATAGAAACATATTGGTGTTGAGGCGTGTACTTCCTTCTGACGTAGAAACCGTCGTTGTTTCAGGGTGATTTATAAAAGGCACAGGAACCTCTTTCTCAGTGACTTAGTAAAGTATGATGTTAAAGTAACTTTTTGGGAGTTTTAGACTTCTGGAAATTATATTCTCTGTGGTGCATCTTGTTTATCAGTCTTGTCTTGTAACAAGTATTTATAAATAGACACAAAAATAATTATAAGAAAGAATAATGAACTGTAAAATATGTGAATTGTATTAATTTATATCTATCAAGTAGGGTTTACTTATCATTACCTCCAGTAACATTCATTTTAAAATATTATGTAAACCCTATTTTTCCATTATAAAAGCAGTAAATGTTTCACTTAAAAAAAGATTGTAGAAGGGTATAGAGTAAGATGTAGAAATTCTTCATATTTTAGCTTTCAGTACCACTCTCCAAAAGCAATCATGTGTTAAGTTTCTTTGCATAAATTTTCTGAGCATATACAATTTTACGTATATTTCTACGTACTCATTTTTTACACAAATAGTCATGCTATGCTTACTTGTATACATCTTGCTTTGTTTTTTCACTGAAAATACCTGGCCTCTGTCATATCAATGTTTCAGTCAGCCTCATTCTTTTTAATAATTGCGTGGTATTTCATTATGTGTATGTTCCATATATATATATACTTTTTTCTTTTTTTTTTTTTTTTTTTTGAGACGGAGTTTCACTCTTGTCGCCCAGACTGGAGCACAATGGTGTGATCTCGGCTCACTGCAGTCTCCACCTCCTGGGTTCAAGTGATTATCCTGCTTCACCCTCCCAAGTAGCTGGGATTACAAGCATGCGCCACCACACTCGTCTAATTTTTTGTATTTTTAGTAGAGACAGGGTTTCACCATGTTGGCCAGGCTGGTCTCGAATTCCTGGCCTCAAGTGATCCACCCGCCTCAGCCTCCCAGAGTGCTGGGATTACAGGTGTGAACCACCATGCCCGGCCTACGTACTATAATTTTTTGATGAGCATTTAAGTAACCAGTTTATATCTGGTTGTTGTTGAAGTTATATCGTCCTAATTGCAAACAATGAATACTCCTAGAAGTGAAATTACTGAACCAAGGAGCACGTACGTGTTTTACATTTCCATGAGATGTTTCCAAGTTACCTTCCAAAGAGCTTGCACAAATTTACACATTTTACCAATATTGTCTGAGGGTTTTTCCACACCCTCATTTACCAGTCTTTCTTTGAGGTTTGAAATGTTTAATATTCTAATAGATGAAAATTGTTGCTTTTTTAAGATATGCCTTTGTTGAATGTATGTACTGAGTATTTTTTCCACAAGCCTAATAGCCACTTGCATATTTGTGTGAATCTCCTATTTTGTGTCCTTTCCCATTTTTTTCTATTGGATCATTTGTGTCTTGCCACATTCATTTTTATGAGAGAAAAACAAATCATGTTCTAGGAGAGGCTGCCATTTAATAGATAATCCATCAGTAGTTCACAGGAATAAATACATATATTCTACACAAGGACACATGTATAAACACTCATCTACTTGGACCCCTAAAAGAAATAATAAATATGGCCACGTAGCCTAAGGAGAGAAAGAAGTCTGTCTGGGATAAATGTGGGGACTGGCCTCACTCTTTCTACTGGTTTTCTATTGCTCTATAAAAACTGACCACAAACTTAGGAGACTCACAGTTTCCCTGGGACAGGAGTCCCACAAGGCTAAAGTCAAGGTGTTGGCTGTGTTTTCACATGGAGCTCTGGATCCTCTTCTAACTTCACGTGGTTGTGGCAGGACTTGGTTCCTTGCAACTATAAGACTGATTTCCCTTCCTTGCTGCCTGTCAGCTGGGAGCCACTCTCAGTTGCTATGGCTGCCCACATTCCATTCCATCTGGCCCCCTCCATCTCAAAAGTCAGCAAAGGGGACTCTCCTTTGTGTTTAATACTTTTTGTGCTTCGAATCTCTGACCTCTAGACCCAAAACTGAGTTCATGTGATTAGGGCAAGCCCAAGTGGATTACCTATCAAATGAACAGCAAAAGCCTTCCACAGCAGCCCCTAAATTAGTGTTTGATTGGAAGAGGTGTATGTGCAGTGAGGCCAGAAGTCTTGGGGACCGCCTTTAATTCTGCCTACCACATGTTCCACCTGCCTTCCTTGACAGAAGCAGACAGAACTCATATCTTTTGCCTTAGGAAATCATGGTGAAACATCCAATGCCAGAGGAAAGAGCTAGCATGCATCTAATGCCATGTACAACAAAATACATCCATATGGGCCAAAGATCTGGATGTGAGGGCCTCGCACACTGTCTTACACCTATAGTCTCAGCAGTTTGGGAAGCCAAGGCAGGAGGATTGCTTGAAAGTAGCAGTTTGAGACCAGCCTAGGTAACATAGCAAGACCTCATCTCTACCAAAAAAAAAAAAAAAAAAAAAAGGCATTAGCTGGGCGTAATGGTGCACATCTGTAGCCCTAGCTACTTGGGAGGCTGAGGTGGAAGGGTTGTTGGAGCCCAGCAGTTTGAGGCTACAGTGAGCCATGATCATGCCACTGTACTCACTGTACTGGGCAACAGGGCAAGACCCTATCTCTTAAAAGGAAAAAAATCTTGATGTGAGCAGAAAGCTGGAGAGAAAATCTAGGAAACCACTTATACAACGTATACAATGTAGGGGGTGGGGACGGGGTCAGGCAGACCTTCCTTGACTAAGGATCCAAACCTGGTATTTCTGACTCCCACATCTCCCTTCTTGACCCCCACACTGTATGGCCCACCCAGAGGACAAGTCATTCACTGGCTGCCTAAAGGATTTTGAGTTCTCTAACCTTGCTGTTTCTTCTTGATACCAGTGTGATCACAGTATGCGTTTGTGAGATGCTGACGTTGGGTGTTCAGTAGAACAGAATGAACTGACCAGAAACTAAGTAGGTGAGCCACTAAAGGGGAACTGTACTGATGATCATTATTCTAACAGAATTCTAAAAGAACACTCTCCCCTCCCTGTCTCTCTCTCTCTTTCACCCTCCCACCTGCTGCTGCGATTCAGGCGCATTATACATGACTTGCTTGAGACTGAAGAGATTTATATAAAAGAGATCAAAAGCATAATTGATGTAAGTAGATTTGGGGAGTGGGTATCAAGCATATATTCAAACTGCAGACATTTTGTTGTACAAAAAGACTCAAAATAGTTGCCGTAAGTCTCCAGAATTCCCACCAAGGTTTCAGGTCTTAAAATATTACAAGTGTCTCCAGTAGGAATAAGAGCATTCCTGTGGTTTCTTGATCCGTGTAGCCAAATAGTTTCCAAAGAATTATGCCAGTTCACACTGATTCCAGCAATGCCCAAATAGGTTTACCATCTTCTTGCCAACAAAGGATATTATCAGTGTTCCTGATACTTTAATAAGGGAAGATTATTTCTTGTTTTTTTAAAGTAGCCTTTTTTCTTAAGAGTAAAAATGCATGTTTCCCCTATTTTCCTAAGGGAATAGTCTTAAGGAAAAAATTATATGTACACAATTACTTATAATCACATTTTTACCATAAAATATTAGAAGCAACCCAAATGTCCAATAAAAAGGGAATGTTTAGTAAATTATGATATATATGCTGAATAAACATTATTCAGATATTAAACAATTATTATTGGGCCGGGCGCAGTGGCTCACGCCTATAATCCCAACACTTTGGGAGGCCGAGGCAGGTGGATCACCTGAGATCAGAAGTTCGAGACCAGCCTGGCCAACACGGTGAAACCCCATCTCTACTAAATATACAAAAATTAGCCACATATGGTGGTGCATGCCTGTAATTCCAGCTACTTGGGAGTCTGAAACAGGAGAATCACTTGAACGCGGGAGACGGAGGTTGCAGTGAGCCGAGACCAAGCCATTGCCCTCCAGCCTGGGCAAGAAGAGCAAAACTTCGTCTCAAAAATAATAATAATCATTATAGTCATAGCAATTGTATCAGGTCACAAAACAATGGGTACATTTTCCCTTCTTTTACATTAAACCTGTGTAACATAAACATTTTTAAATATATTTGCTCTTCCCACAAAAATGCCATTTTATTATCATTGCCATTAAGCCATCTCCTTCTGAAAGTGGGCACATGAGGAAAATGATATCAAAAGAAAGTACTCGATACAATAGCTTTCAAGAAACAAGTGTGCTATATTCTTCAATTATTTCACTAAAGTTTTGGTTTTTGGAGTAGCTAATTCAGATGATCTCTAGTATGTTCCTGTTTGTAACACCTACCTTGTTTCCACCTCTGCAGGGATATATCACTCCAATGGATTTTATCTGGCTAAAGCATCTAATTCCAGATGTTCTTCAGAATAACAAGGACTTTCTCTTTGGGAATATTAGAGAACTTTATGAATTTCACAACAGGTATATAATAATTCATGTTATCAGAAAGAATGGAGAGTAAGAGAAGGGTGGAAATGAGACTGATGGAACTGGGGGATGAAAGTGCTTAGATGTTTTCAGGTTTAAGCTAGTGGTTTGGAGTCAGTGGATTGGATTGGGGTGGGTTGGAGTGAAAGGAGAGGAGAAGCCCCACAGGATCCCTGGGAAGGAAGGAAAGAGGCATCAAAGGATCATGCACCTGGTGTCAGACATCCATGTTATATGCAGTTGAGTGTTCCTTTGTTTATTTATTCATGCATCAGCATTTTTTGAGCACCTGTTCTGTGCCAGGCACTGTGCTCAGCATTGAGAATACAAAGATGACCAAGATACACATCTACATACCATTATCATAAGGGGATGCTGGGAACTAGGCTGTTAGAAAATGCTGACTGCTCAAACAAGTTGCACTTTTAACCCAGGGCTGCTTAGATACTGAGTTCTAGAGAATTGCAGGAATAAGGGACTTTGGAAATCATCTTCAAACCCTTTCATGTTACACATATGGGAATGGTAACATGTTGACTCTCTTTATTTGCTATGATGACCCCAAGATTGCACACCTAATTCACAGAGGGAGAAAAACTGCTTGGTGAATTGAACCACAGTTGTTTCCTAACCCCATCCCTCATCCATTGGTCAGACACAAAATTGAAATGGAAACCCACTTCCGCTAATTTCCCCAGAGAAGTTATGTAGTGTCTTTGAGCCCCAGGTTTTATATTTATGAAACCCTATCTTGCAGGGTTTGGTTGAGGATTAAATGAGATATTATTTGAGGAGCACTTAGCTTATGCCTGGCTTATAGTAAGCTCTCAATGATATTAGTAATAGCAACAGCAGCAGCAGCAGTTCTTAGGAACGTTGTTTTCATGTAACAGGGAGCATCAGTGAGTGTATCCAGTCTGTCTATGACTAGTGCTTAGAATTACCAGAACAGCTGTGTTCCGATAATTTGAGATGATCCTGACCTGCTGTGCCTTCTAAGTAGTTCTCATTTCTCCTCTCTTTCTCAACTAGTCCTTCTCATTCTCTTTCTTAAGTTTTCTTTTTGTGAACCTAAGGCAACAGATCAAACAACTTAAAGTTGTGAGTGATTTCAGGGTAATTGTAGTAATGCCTCAGAATACAGCTTTTTTTTTTTCTGAATCAATGTGTAGAAGATAAGGTAAGAGCAAGAAGGCCTGGAGAACATTTTTGTAGGCACCTCTTAAAACCTTATGTGATTGTACTTAAAAAAATAATTATCTGCATGTAAAAATCAAAACATTCTTACTTGTATACTTTTATTTTCCAGGACTTTTCTAAAAGAATTGGAAAAGTGTGCTGAGAACCCTGAACTTCTGGCACATTGCTTTCTCAAGAGAGTAAGTCTGTGCTCCCAGTAAATAACCATGTTAAAGTCAGGTCTTACTTTTCTGTATTAAGAGGTAAGGACAAATGGAAACACCAATGGTCTAAAAACATATCTGCTTCCCCCCCACTCCAAGCTTTACTGAAATATAATTGGCAAATAAAAATCGCATATATTCAAACTATACAACTTGATGGTTTGATATACTTACATCCTGTGAAATGATTACCACAATCAAGTTAATGAATACATTCATTACCATTTTATGTGTGTGTGTGTGTGTGTATGTGTGTGTGTGTATATATATATATATATATATATACACACATATATATATATATATATATAAAATCTAAAAAAGATGAGCTCATTGAAGTAGAAGGGTGGTTTCCAGGGGCTGAAGTCTAGAGGAAGCAGGGAGATGTTGGTCACAGGGTACAAATTTGCAGTTATGAGATGAGTAAGTTCTGGAGATGTAATGCACAGCATGGCGACTATCATGGAATAATACTGCACTGTATACTTGAAATTTGCCAAGACAGTATATCTTGTATCTGCCCTTTGAATGGAAAACATGAGTTGGCCTCCCAACTTTATTTGACTTTATCCAAGGTGAGAATGAGTCCATTTGACTGAGCTCACACTGATATGCGGGAGTAACTGCAAGCCTGGCTTCCTGCATAGCCCCATGAAATGGAAGGCTGGCCATCCATTGTCCCCAAAGCAGAGGATCCTCTTCTGAATGACTCAACTATGTTTTAAAACAAGAATCATACAGTGAGGTTAGAGTCCTACAATAAAGCTGTATTAATGCTCTCAAGAGGAGAAGCACTGGTGTTAAACTAAAAATCTCAGAAAATACATTTTATTTCCATTCTATTTTTTACAACATAGAGGATGATTAGAAAATTTTAAATCTACAACCTCTTTTAGGCTTAGTACTCAATTTGTGAATGTCTTGGCCTACAACATACCTCCAACTACCCCTTCCTCCCACCTCCCATACCTCTTCCTTCTTTCCCTGTTTCTCCATCCTGTTTTAGGCAACAAATAGGCTGTCTGGGTCAGTGGGAGCCGCCACAGAGAAATGTTTCACCCAACACCATTCCCCACCAAGTGCTTTCTAGGATGCGACCATGGAGATGATCCTGACGCCCCGTGCCTTCCAAATGGTTCTCATTTCTCCTCTCTTTCTCAACTAGTCCTCCTCATTCTCTTTCTTTCTTTTTTTTTTTTTTTTTTTTTTTTGAGACAGAGTCTCGCTCTGTCGCCCAGGCTGGAGTGCAGTGGCCGGATCTCAGCTCACTGCAAGCTCCGCCTCCCGGGTTTACGCCATTCTCCTGCCTCAGCCTCCCAAGTAGCTGGGACTACAAGCGCCCGCCACCTCACCGGGCTAGTTTTCTTTTGTATTTTAGTAGAGACGGGGTTTCACCATGTTAGCCAGGATGGTCTCCATCTCCTGACCTCGTGATCTGCCCGTCTCGGCCTCCCAAAGTGCTGGGATTACAGGCTTGAGCCACCGCGCCTGGCTTAGTCCTTCTCATTCTCTTTCTTATTTTTCTTTATGTGGACCCAAGGCAACAGATCAAACAACTTAAAGTTGTAAGCAACTCATATTATGACTGAGGCTGAGAGCAATACTTATGATAACTGGAAGCAAACACAGCCCCCAGGTTTCAAGATATTTGACATTAATGGAGAGAAGGAATCTTCAATGCTCAGAGCCCTTTGGCGGCCCCGTATGGCTTTCCATGTCACCTCATCATAGGTGTTAAGCTCTGAGTTACTGTTCCAGCTCCTTAATCGGTCTGAACATTTTTCAAGGGCCATCTGTCTTAAGTGTGTGTGTCATTTTTTTCCTGGAGGGAATAGCAAAGGACGGTTGCCGTAGTTCTTATGCTAAAATGACCACTTACAACCTCTTGGGACAAAGCAAGAGCTATAGAAATGGAAGTCATTCACTATAGCAATGTATTTGGGAGTCGAATAGGCATCATTGAAGCTTCGAGGGAAGAAATCATCTGTGTTGGCATGATGGAAATCCAGAGTTGGGCTGAGCAGGACAGGGACACAGACTTCAGCAAGGAGGTGGCTGCATGGGCTTCTCCACCAGAGTGGCATGGGATCTGTGGCCAGCACAGCTGCTGTGGGCCAGGCTCCCTGATAGAGCAAGTGAAGCTGGCAAGCTGACTCCAGAGGCTTGAAGTGTGCTTTCTCTCTGGGATATTGGCAGATGTGTGCCTACCTCTCAGCGTCTTCGATACCATGAGAATACAGGTTGAGCAGCACGTTGAGTCCTCCTTGCTCTCTAGTTCCGAAACAGTCACATAACATTTCCTGTCTCAGAGTCTTGTGCTGCAGGTTGAAAGTGATGTTTGAGGCAGAGCCTGTCACTTTGAAGGTTGCCCAAATCACTGAGATCCATATTGGTTGCCCAATCTACCACATCTCCCCTCTGGCATGTTTCCATCTTTTGGTTGTTTCTTGGGCTTCTTTGTAGGGTTGGTGTCACAATGACCACAAGGAGCGGGTGGGGAGAGAAAAAAGGGGGCCATCAACCACCTGCCTCTTTTCTGTCAGTTTTACTACTCATTGCAGACCTGCTGTTGGGAGATGTCGATGTCCTGGACAAAGGGCAGGAAAAGAATGATAAAGATAAAAACCAATTCCTGTTTGTGAGTCTACTTATGTGTTTACCAATAGCCCTTGTAGATGTTCCCAGAGCACTCTGCCTATCCGTGTCCAGTAGTTATGGTTGTTTATAGCCTTCTGTTTCTGTCTCCATCACACACACATCCCAACATAAGATTACTTACTGTGCACCCCCAATTCCTTACACATTAGGGTACTCTGGCTTGTTGAATGAATGAATAAACTGTGTTATCTTGTCCACTTACTGAAAAATGCTACCTGATTAATTTGTTCTAATTTTTTCCCACCTAGAAAGAAGATCTTCAGATATATTTTAAATACCATAGGAATCTGCCACGAGCTAGGGCAATCTGGCAAGAGTGTCAAGACTGCGCCTACTTTGGGGTAATGTTGAGAAGACAGAGTCTCCCACAGATTGTTCCTAGAAAATGTTTCTATGCATCAGGTTGTTAAGGAAATCAAAAGTGGGACTAGGGAGAGGAATTTGGCATTGGGATTTATGTTTACTTCAAGTGTCCCATACTTTGAAATTGCACATGAAAAGCTTTGACACAGCCTTTGGTCTCTATGGGATAGGCCTGTGAGGAGCACCTGTATCTGGTGAGAAAACCAGTGTCTTCTTCTAAGATGGGTTTTTAAAATGAAACTAAGTCAAAAATATCACACTTTGGGCCACCTGGAATGATATCTACAAACCGTCTGTATCCTTCAGGCTCCAAATGGCCTGAATAGACTCTGGCGGCCCCCAGCTTGAAGACAGGCAGCCTTCTTTTCAGAAGGACTTGAAATGCCCCACTGTTTTCTAGTGAACTTGCTTTCTAAAAGAAATAAATGGTTCTGCTTCCCTAGATGCCTGTAAAAATCTTAGCCAAACCGTCCTCTTTCCTCTTTCTCTTATTTCACACACTGTTCCTAGGGGACAGAACAACCCCACAGCCTTATGGAGCTGCTCGACACAGCTGCCCCTATTGTCTAGGAAAAGCAATTCTGTGTTTTGTACCTAAATGCTGCCACTTTTGTTCTGTGTGTATTGTTTGTTTTGTTTTATGTTGTTTCTATTTGGCTTTTAAAGGTATGCCAGCGCCAACTGGATCACAATCTCCCTCTTTTTAAGTATCTTAAAGGACCGAGCCAGAGACTTATAAAATACCAGATGCTGTTGAAGGTAAAATCAATGAGACAGTGCTTTTCCATTGTGGGAAACCAGGCGCCTGCACTATGGTGCCCTTGTCGTTATGCATGTAGAGCTGTGCCTTGGTCTTCTAAGGCTGAAGATATGTCCATCCTGCCCGCTTTTTCTTTTCCTCCAACTCTAAATCAGCCCTCTTCAAGGTGGAGTAAGACCAAAGAATCATAGAGTTGGAGGGCACCTGAGGGCCTCACTAGTCTAATGTGTAGCTCAGGGCATGAATCACTAAGGAGCCTGGCTTAGGGGAGGAGAGCTCTTTGGGAGCGAGAATGTGATTTTCCACAAAGTTACTGTTTTATGGGCATTTTAACTTATGGAAGGGAGAAGACAAAACTGAAGTCTTCTCTCCTTTTGCAGCGCTGACCTCCATTCTTAGATTTAGGATCTTACCCTGAGAGCAGCCTAACAGAATGAACTTTGCTATATCTGAACCCTGAACCCCTAAGTGGTTCTCTATCTCTCTGTCTCTCTGACCTTTGCCCCTCCTTAGTGATAAGTCATTGACACTAGCACATCTGCAGGCAAGCATTCTCAGACACCCCAAACAGGATTTGAGGGCCTATCACAGCTGGTTTTCCATGTGTGAGCTTGAGGGAAAGGTTTGGGCCACCGCGGTAAGTTGTCTGTTGAATTAACCTCTGTGAGGCATTTAGGTAGCTCTTGCCCAGTGGCCACTGTCTCTTAATAAAAAACAAACAAACAAACAAAAACAAGCACCTACTGTTTACTGGGTGCTTCCCCATGTGTATTTCTTTTTTTTGTTTTGTTTTGTTTTGAGACAGAGTGAGACTCTGCCCAGGCTGGAGTACAGTGGCGCAATCTCAGCTCACTGCAACCTCTGCCTCCCAGGTTCAAGCGATTCTCCTGCCTCAGCCTCCCGAGTAGCTGGGATTACAGGCACGCCACCATGCCTGGCTAATTTTTGTATTTTTAGTAGAGACAGAGTTTCATCATGTTGGTCAGGCTGGTCTTGAACTCCTGACCTTGTGATCCACCCACCTCAGCCTCCCAAAGTGCTGGGATTACAGTATTTCTTATTTAATCCCCACAATCAGACATACCAGCCATGCTCTGGACTGTGAAAAAACTGAGGCTCAGGAAGGTTAAGCTCATTGCCCAACAATCTCCCCTCAGAAGAAGTTACCGCTTTCAGGCCAGACATGATGACACACACCTGTAGTCCCAGCTACTTGGGAGGCAGAGGCAGGAGCATCCCTGAGTCCAGGAGTTCAAGGCTAACCTGGGCAACATAGCGAGACCTCATCTGTAAAAATAATTTAAGGCCCAGTGTGGTGCCTCACACCTGTAATACCAGCACTTTGGGAGGCCGAGGTGCGCAGATCACGAGGTCAGGATATTAAGACCATCCTGGCTAACAAGGTGAAATCCCGTCTCTACTAAAAATAAAAAAATTAGCCAGGCTTGGTGGTGGGCGCCTGTAGTCCCAGCTACTCGGGAGGCTGAGGCAGGAGAATTGCGTGAACCTGGGAGGCGGAGCTTGCAGTGAGCCGAGATTGCGCCACTGCACTCCAGCCTAGGCAACAGAGCGATATTCTGTCTCAAAAAAAAAAAAAAAAAAAATTTTTTTTTCAAAGTTACTCCTTTCAAGCTTTCCATTAGCAGTTTCAGCCTCAGCATACTCTGCCATTTGTCAGTTACGAGACCTTGACCTCTTGGGCCTTAGTTTTCCTCTATGTAAAATGAGGGTACTAGAACCTCCTCTGTAAGATCGTTATGAAGCAGATGATGAGCACATGCGGAGGGCTTGGCACAGCGCAGGAAGCTCTGCATGATGTGTAGCTGTTATCTTAGACACCGAGACTGTCACACCACCACAGAAATGAGAATAATGATCTGCTTCCTTCAGCGAGCAGCACCTCGGAGCATGTTTGACACAGCGCTCACTCAGGGCTTCATGCTCCTCTGCATGTCCCATTGTCACTGTCATTCCTATTCTAGAAGTCCAACCTCTGGGCCCAGTGAGGAGTGAGCAGGACGTAAGTGATGGTCCTCCCTCCCTCAGCCTAGGCTCCAGCTTTCCCACAGAGGTGACATTTACACAGGAGCTAGGTTCGTACCAGATGCAGAGGGCTGTGGGACATCGTCATTGGAAACACAGACTCGAGAGTTTAACAACTTGGGTCTGAATCCAGGCTCTGACCCTTCCAGGATGCGTGAACTCAGGCAAGTTACTTAACCTCTCTCAGCCTCAGATTTCTCACCCGTAGAATTAAGATAATAATAGTATTTTCCTGGAATGCTTGTTGGGAGCATTAAATGAGACAATACAGGTTAAAAGCACTTAGAAGGTTTTGTTAGCTGCCTTTCACTGAAGAAACAAGAGATAGAATTACTACAAAATATTTCGCGGGGGTCTGTGAGGAATTGTGGGGGCGACCCAAGGCAGACCAGAGCAGCGTCCCCATAGCTCACCTTGCTGGTGCCTGTGAAACCAGCTCAGGCTATCGAGGACCTTCTCTATCCCCAGGGGCGGAGCTTATTTTGCTTCTGCCACACATGAGCTGGCTTGACACGAGCATGAATGTTGGACTGATTGCCTCATGCTTTAGAAAGGATCATAGGGTCTTGGGGAGAGGGTGATCAGTGATAGCTTATACCATTAAAGACAAAGACTCATGAAACGTTGGGGAAAATGTGAACAAAATATGTAACGATGGTCAGTATGCTTAATGAATCATGTGCTCTTGGAAATTATAATAAAAAGATGTGCAAAGAACATAGCAGTTTGCATAAGAATAAACACCACTAGTCGCAAACATTTTTTTAAAAAAGTTCTACACCTCTAGTTATCTAAGGAAGTCAAAATAAAACAACAGTGAGGTAGGATTTCTCTTTTCATTCAATTGTTAAAGATTTTTTATTAAATGGTACTACCCCTTGTAGGCTAGGGGCTGGTGAGACAGGCTTTCCTATACAGCTGGCAGGAACACAGTCCTTCTGTGAAGAACTTGGAAATATGCCTCAAAACTATGAACATTTACAATTCCACTCTAGGAATTTAGCTTTAAGAAAAATGCACAAAAGTTATTATCATTATTATAGTAAAAAATATTGTTAAACCTAAATGTTTAATGATAAGGGGGACTACAATTCAATTATGGTTTATCTATAAAATATAACACACTACCACAATCAAAGCCCATGTTTTAGAAAAATATAAGGGGAAAATATTCATGAGATATTGTTGAATGAGAAAAAGCAGTCTACAAAATCGTGTGTACAATATGATTCTAGGTTTGTGGAAAGAACCCTGTGCCAAATACATCATTTATTCTTTCCCTCTTACACATTTACACACATTCTCAGTCAGCTTAGCACTGGTGACAGATAGTTTGCACAGTAGATTTTGTTGACAATCTACATTTTGATGGCAATCTACATTTTAATTTTCAACAAGACTTTTGGGTTAATGCAGGGTCTGCTGGATTTCGAGTCTCCTGAAGATATGGAGCTAGACCCAGGTGAACTAGGAGGCTCGGCTAAGGTACTGGATATTAAATATTACATTTATATAACTGATTGTTAATGGTGTTTGTCTATGGGTCAGAGGATTTACAGCAATTTTACTTTGTGATCTTCATTATCTAGATTTCCTAAAACAGTGTGTATCCTATAACTCATAGTCAAGAAAAAACAAAAAACAAAAAAAATCAAAGGCAATTTTAAAGTAGGGATTTGCAGCCCAAAGGGAAGTGGTAATATATTTTCTTTCTTCCACATAATTTTTTTTTTGTTTTTTAGACAGAATCTCACTCTGTTGCTCAGGCTGGAGTGCAATGGTGTAATCTTGACTCACTGCAACCTCCACCTCCCGGGTTCAACCGATTCTCCTGCCTCAGCCTCCCAAGTAGCTGGGATTACAGGTGCCCACCACCATGCCCAGCTAATTTTTTTATTTTTAGTAGAGACGGAGTTTCGCCATGTTAGCCAGGCTGGTCTCGAACTCTTGACTCAGGTGATCCACCCGCCTCGGCCTCCAAAGTTCTGGGATTACAAGCGTGAGCCACCGCGCCCAGCCAAAAAAAATTTTAATGGGAACAAAATTAAGCAAATACGTAAAATGCATACATAAAAGACTGGAAGTAAATAAATATGATAAAATGTCTGCTATGGTTTTCCTGAATGGTAGGATTATGTTTTCTTCTTTGTACCTCTTAGTGTATCTAATTTGTATGTGTTATGCCTTGTTCTCCTCTGTGTGTGTGTGTGTGTGTCTGTGAACTCCAAGAGTCTGCCAAAGTTCCCTTAGAAGAAATGGTGACTGTGACCACACCAGGTTGGAAAGAAATCTGTGGTTTAGCAGTGGGGTTTCTCTTCCATTTTCTATAGAATATTCTAGTTTTAGCAAGAAACACTTGAGACATGTCTCATGGGTCAGTCATTTGCATGCCCTTTCTGCTCAGAATGGACGACAAGGACCCCTTGAAAACAGAAGCAGCTCAGGACACAGGTAGTATTTTTACAGCCGGGAGCAAGAGGAGCTAGTTAGAGGAGTTTAATAATGTTTTTAAGGATTTTTCTGAAACCTATATTATACAATTCAAAACCCTAGCCACCTCATGTTTTGTGAAGGAGGGTTAGTGGAAGGAAGGGGCATAGGAACAGGTGAGGATCTGAAAGGAAACTGAGCATTCAGTGTTAGGTAAGGAGAAAGATGCCTGGTATAAGAATTTAAAAACAAAATTGTTTATTTGTTTATTTTTTTGAGACAGAGTCTCGCTCTGTCGCCCAGGCTAGAGTGCAATGGCATGGTCTCTGCTCACTGCAACCTCCACCTCCCGGGTTCAAGCTATTATCCTGCCTCAGCCTCCTGAGTAGCTGGGATAACAGGCACCCGCCACCACGCCTGGATAATTTTTGTATTTTTAGTAGAGATGGGATTTCATGACATTGGCCAGGCTGGTCTTGAACTCCTGACATCGTGATCCACCGCCCTCGGCCTCCCAAAGTGCTGGGATTACAGGCATGAGCCACTGCGCCCTGCCAAGAACTCTTAATCCCTTACTGATGATGTTAAAATAAATTCAGGTGAGAGTCTGTAGTCTTACCAAGAAGTGAAGTTTCTTTATTATGAATGAGAAGCGACGAATCCATGGTACGTTGTTCAGAGGCAGCAGCATGATCTGTTCCATTCATCAGCCCCGTGACTCATGTCTCTCATCCAAAGATGCAAATACCCAGTGCTTCTGCATAGATTAAGACAATATTAAACCCTTTGACTACATTGTGCTGTAGAGCACAAAAAGAGTCAGGGCTAGATGGGGAGCAGCAAAGGGGCTAGCTGTTCTTTATTGTAGAAATTGAGATGTTAAAAAAATACATTGAATAAACCAAAATTTTTTTTATGTGTATTTACCAGGTAACAGATAAATACAGCATGTTGGTAGCAGGGAGATAAAATACCGCAAGCCCATGCAAAAGCCTTTTGAGCTGAAACAGTCATCCCAATCACATCCTAAATGTCACTGTGGTTATAATTGGAACATTGATCTCTTTAATTAGTTACTGCTTTTCCGCTGAATGCTGAGTCTCTATGTTTGGGAGGTACAGAGCTCTGGCTTATCTCTTTGGCATCTGTAATGGTGGTGCAGTATGGGGAGGGCCAAGGACAGTGGAGGAAGGAAGAACAGAGTCGGGGGAGATTCAGTGTGCAAATCTGTAATGGGGTGCAATATAGGGAGGGCCAGGGACAGTGGAGGAAGGAAGAACAGAGTCAGGGGAGATTCAGTGTGCAAATATGATGTTATGGCTTTTACATGTAAATCATTAGTAAATTTCCACATAGCAGTCTCTGTGGAGTTCTTTGTCTCTATAGGGGTTTACAAATGTCCTCCTCTGGGATGATTTTAAGTATAATTTTACCCATAGGAATAAAGCTTTCACATTAAATACAGGAATATGATACTCAGATTGTATTCTTTTTATTTGTCTTTTTTTTTTTTTTTTTTTTTTTTGTGAGACAAGGTCTCACTTTGTTGCCCAGGCTGGAGTACACTGGTGCAATCTTGGCTCACTGCAAACTCTGCCTCCCGGGTTCAAGCAATTCTCCTGCCTCAGCCTCCTGAGTAGCTGGGATTATAGGCACACACCACCACACCCAGCCAATTTTTTTTTTTTTTTTTTTTTTTTTTTTTTTGAGACAGGGTTTCGCTCTTGTTACCCAGGCTGGAGTGCAATGGTACAATCTGGGCTCACTGCAACCTCTGCCTCCTGGGTTCAGGCAGTTCTCCTGTCTCAGCCTCCCAAGTAGCTGGGATTACAGGCGCCCGCCACCACACTAAGCTAATTTTTGTATTTTTAGTAGAGATGGAGTTTCACCATGTTGGCCAGGCTGGTCTCAAACTCCTGACCTCAAGTGCTCTGATTGTCTGACTGTCTCAGTCTCCCAAACTGCTGGGATTACAGGCGTGAGCCACTGCGCCCGGTCATATGGTTTTTTTGGTTTTTTTTTTTTCAATAAGCCCCAGGGAATAGGGGTATAAAAGAGAGAGAAGCCTACTTAAAAGGAGCTAGGTTTTTCCGTGCTTTAAAAAAGCTGAATTCTGGCCAGGCGCAGTGGTTCATGCCTGTAATTCCAGCACTTTGGGAGGCCAAGGGGGGGCGGATCACCTGAGGTTAGGAGTTCGAGACCAGCCTGGTCGACATGGCAAAACCCTGTCTCTACTAAAAATGCAAAAATTAGCCAGGCATGGTGGTGCTCACCTGTAATACCAGCTACTCAAGAGGCTGAGACAGGAGAATTGCTTGAACCCAGGAGGCAGAGGTTGCAGTGAGCCGAGTTCGTGCCTCTGTACTCCAGCCTGGGCAACAGAGTGAAACTCTCTCTCAAAAAAAAAAAAAAAAAAGCTGAGTTCTATATGTTTCTTATGTAGCAGGAATATAATTTCCATGATTTATGAACTCCATTCTTCACTAGTACAATGCACAGAAGTGGATGATTTTGCTTGTCTCTATATCATATACCTAAACCACAAGCATCTTTAGCCAACATGCTTTGGGAGCAGGGAGACAGATCAATATCCACCATTCTCAGTCAGGGTTGGCTGGATCCCTGGCTCCTCATCTCTGTCCTGTTTTCCTTCTTTGCTTTCCAGATTGTATACTTTTGATTTCCAACAAGGCATTTGTTTTCCACAGCATGGGCCAAAGAGAACCAAGGCTTCAGCATTCTCAGCTGAACTACAACAAGCTTTGGCAGTGATAGAGGATTTGATCAAGTCCTGTGAGTTGGCTGTGGACCTAGCAGCAGTGACTGAATGTCCGGTATGTTCCATAGCAGCGTTAGAGCATCTCACACAAAAGGCAGGTGCAATACTACACAGCAAGGAAATGCTCTGGCAAAGTCAGAGAGATCATCTATGGTAAAGAAATTGAACTCTGAGGAAAGTCACCTAAATCGCTCAGTAAACCCAGGCTACGAGATTCCAAGCAGTCCCTTGGCATCTTCAGGAATCTTGGGTTTATTCCTCAGGGTTCTGAATGTGGGATTGACCCACTGTCTAGACAAACCAGAAAGTCAAGGGCCATAACATAAATGAGCAGAGGAAAAGTCCTGGAGGAGCAATTTATTTTCTAACTCGTGGCATTGTTAAAATAGTGAAAGATTTGTTTTCTTGTTTCAGAGTTTCTCTGAGAAAAGTATTTTGGAAACAGGTCCTATATTCTTGCCCCAATTTTATATCACAGATCCCAGAAGAGGCCCCAAAAGTATACAGTGTACATGCCTTAATCCAAATAGTCTAATGAAAACCCAAGAGATGCATTTAGAGGCCAACACGGGGGAGTTGAGCTCCAGCATCAGTGTTAATCCGGACCAGGCTGGTTCCAGGCATTCCAGGCAAAACATCCCGTATAACTGTATGATCTCTTTGAGACTGGAGCATAGTTAATATTCGACTTGTTTTGTTTTTTACTTTGAAGTACTCTAGATTTTGATTCAGATGTATTTGTTTTATTTCACTGTCATAATAAGTTACCATAAGTTTGGTGGCTTAGAGCAGCACAAATTCATTTTTATTATTATTTTGAAGTTCCAGGGTCAGAAGTTCAACACAGTCTCATGGGCTAAAATTAAGGTGTTTCCTTTCCTTTGTGGAGACGAGCATCTGTCTCCTTGAGTTTTCCAGCTTAAAAAGGCCACCCACGCTCCGTGGCTCATGGCTTCATAGCCAGCAATGGCAGGTTGAGTTCTTCTTCTTTTTTTTTTTTTGAGACAGAGTCTTGCTCTGTCGCCCAGGCTGGAGTGCAATGGCGCAATCTTGACTCACTGCAACCTCTGCCCACAGGTTCAAGCGATTCTCCTGCCCCAGCCTCCTGAGTAGCTGGGATTGCAGACGCCCGTCACCATGCCCAGCTAAATTTTGTGTGTGTGTGTGTGTGTATTTTTAGTAGAAACGGGGCTTCTCCATGTTGGTCAGCCTGGTCTCGAACTCCTGACCTCATGTTCCACCTGTCTCCACCTCCCAAAGTGCTGGGATTACAGGCAAGAGCCACCGTGCCAGGCCAAGTTCTTCTTACATCACCTCTCTGTGACCCCTTCTTCTGCTTTTTTGTCACTTGTGATTATATTATACTTTTTCCTTTTTTTTTCTTTTCATTTTTGTCTGGTTTTGAACATACCATGTATGAGGTCTTGGTAGAGGAAATGACTTTTCTTTCTTTGTCATAAATCAAACCATGAAAGTTATTAAGGTCCGAAAAATGAGACGTTTTTACTTCCCATGCTGGGATTTCTTGGGCCTAGATCTCAGAAACTTAGCCCCACACCCTGTGATCCCAGCCATGATGCTGTTACTGTCCCCTGGGACTCCAAGGTGCCTCTGCTGATGACTGATGCGTGATTCAAGAGGATATGCATAAACTGCAGAGTAGGGTTACGTTGTGTGTAAGGATCATTTTCTCGGTAATAATTCTTCCTTCTTCGGCTAAGGAAAGTCAAGGGAACAATTTGTTAGGTCAATTTGGGGCATCTTTCTGTTCTTTTTTAAATCTTGAATCATGTGTTAGCCACCCCTATTAAATTTCATTTCCCTGAATCTAATGAATGTCCTGGAAATGATACACAGAGCAGGAAACTCTTAGTGTAAATAACATAGGAGGAGGAGGCTGTGAGAAAAGAATGGTTAAAACATGAGGAAATAATATTCTGCCTTAATTGCATTCCAAGCTAGTTTGCGTGCAAATAGGATGTACCAGCTTATAGAATTTGGAGATTTTACACGCAAAGCAAAGGACCTTTTTTGACCATGTGTCCTCAGAACTGTGCCTTTGCCAGATGCTTTTTGGTACCTTTTCTAAGACTTAACTTACTTTTACATCTAATACATTAGCTGATTTCTCCTGACAGTTTTGTATAATCCTGTTGAATTATGGAGGAGTAGGCATTGGAATTTTCAACCTTCTGATTCAAAAGAAGATCCATGGAAGAAGAGTTAACTCACTCAAGATTACATGGCTGTCAGTTTGGACTATTTTTTGTTCATTTCCTATCCAGGGTGCTATTCCACTCTTTATCTGATTCTGATTAGAGTTGACTAACAATGATTCTGAGACTCTTTGTCTCCATTTTGTAGAGTTTTATGACAGGTGTTTATAATCACATGCTATATGCATGGCTAAATCCAGAGTTTAACCTCTTAGTGTCTCTGCTTGAAATTTAATATTAACCTGGTTTTATAAAGGAAAGAAATTGAATGTGATAATTAAATTATCACAATTAAACAACTAGAACGCAACTAGAAAAAAATCCCTCCTGATATTTATATTTTCTCCTTTTTATGCATACTCAGTTAGTCCTGGGTCTAACTTAATCACAGAAGTTTAAAATTCTTTTCCAAAGAAGTTTGTTTTGTGGAACACTGAGATATAATTTTCTTCTATGCATTTGCAAAAAAAAAAAAAAAAAAAGGTTTTTTTCAAATCCAATGCATAATAGAGATGCATTCAAATTCTGACTTGCCAGGGACAAGCTCCAAAGTTGAATTGTAAAGATTGAATGAAACAGTCTTCCTTTTTGAAACAAATTTATATAAACCACTAAAGGATGTATTTGTATTCCAAGTTCATTGTGGGCTAGGGCCAGGATTTTATTTCTATTGCAGTTTCCTCTTTCCTTACCAGTGTTAGCTGCAGAGATAGGGCTAAGTAAATAATCCTAGTGACCCAGGCAAAGTATCTTGTTCATTCCGCCCTCCGCCCCTCCCCCATAATACCTGTATCGCAGGCGGTTGCCGGGAGTAAATGAGGATTAAATGATGGGTAAGGCACCAAGCACTGTGCCTGGCGCCCAGCAGATGCCGAATAAACAGCCCTAGTGGTAAGTTATATGGAGACCTGCTCAGGCTGGAAAGGAAGAAACCTTTTTGCCCCTGGCTATTGTAATCACAGGCTCCAACAGCTTCTGCTTTTCATTTCTGGACTCAGGCTCTGTGTGGATCCATTTATACAGATGTTTCCTGCTTCTTTGTGCAATAAGTTTGCGACAGTCACATTAACTCTTACTACCAGGAATGGAAACGTGGGCACCCAAAAGAAGCTCTTCCTGAGGACAGCTTCCCTAGATTCAGTCTCTCAGCCAGACTCTTCATTTGGCCAATATAGTCACATTTGAAATCCTTGTATCAGGGCTCTGACCTACAGAATGCCCAGGCATGAAAATGGTAGCATTTACTAATTGATTTTGCTATCACTTCTTGTACAGAGGAGGCCATCTAACTTATCACTCGCTCATTTGAGGTAGCCCGTATGTTCCGTCTCTGAGTTCACAACCATCAGGTTCTTCCACACACCGTGTGACATGGCCACACTTCTTTGTTACTAGTGGAAAACAGTTGGGAGTATATTCGTTTCCTAGGGCTGATGTCGCAAAGAACCAAAAACTACTTGACTTCAAACAACAGAAATTCATTCTCTCACAGTTTTGAAGGCTAGACATCCAAAGTCAAGGTGTGAGCAGGCCCACGTTCCCTCTGAAGGCTCTCAGGAAGAATCCTTCCTTACCTCTTCCGAGCTTCCGGTGACTGCCGGCAATTCTTGGAGTTCCTTGACTGACAGCTGCCCTACTCCAATTTCTGCCTCTGCCCTCCCATGGCTGTTCCTTCAGCGTGCGTCTCCATTTCTTTGTTTTCTCTTTTGATAAGGACACTAGTCATTGGATTTGGACCCATCCTAACCAAGTGCAACCCCATCTTAACCAATTATATCCGCAAAGACCCTCTTTCCTAATAAGGTCATATTTTGAAGTTCTCATAGACATGAGATTTTGGGGCAACACTCTTCAACCCAGTACAGAGGCATCACTGAACGAACTCCTTGGATAAATCAGTATTCCCTCACAGTGATGAGTATTTTACTTCCTGTCCCCTACTCCCAAGCACCACTAAATGCCAATAAATAAATACTAGGGAATGCCAATAAATAAATAAATACCAGGGAACACGTATCTGAAAGAGGTTGTGCAACGTGGCCTCTGACCTTGAGATCAATTACAGTCTAGTTGGAAAGAAAAGGTACACATGACGGAAAAGGTCATTCTTGCTCCTGCTCAGGGAATGTCCCTGCAGCTTCCTGTTGGAGGCGGAGTAGCTCCACACAGCACACACCGTGATGACAGTGAAGCATGTGTGCCTGCTCTTCATCAGCACCGCGTAGGGCATGTGCTCACCCGCTGGAGATTGGACCTTGGGCGTGGAGATGGGCAATCCCGTCATATGTGTGGTCTGAGAACAATTGTGCAATATGACCCAGAGGATATGCGCCCATATGTTTCTGCCAGACTTGAAAGACCCAGCGACTCCCTCCAGTCACTTCCGGTGATAATGGGCTTACTGGAAAGGTGACCTGCGGCGTCTCAAGAAGTCACGATGGCAAAGCCAGGCTCGTGGAGATGGGAACTGAACAAACCTGGGATCCACAGCAGCTCTGGGGCCTGGGCCTGGGGAGGGAAAAGGGGTTCTTACCCGTGTGCCCTGCCTGTATGTGTCAAGTGCACCCACATGCCTGCTCGCCCCTCCTCTTACCACCTACTCACTGTTTTCTTCCCTTCCGTCAGTGTCTTCCTCTTCCTCATAATTTCTAATGACTCACCTTCTTCATAGTTGTTTCCTTTTTGTTTATTCCACTGCCTGCTTTCCCCTAAAGCATCTCACAGCCCCATCTCCTGCTGGTCACTGCATCCTCCTGTTTTCTTCATTTCAGGGAGATACCACATTGCCACCTCCAACCCCTGGCACATTGTTTTATGCTGGGGGCCCTACGGTCAGCTGCTGGTGCCTCTCTGAATTCACATCCCTGAGTAGGAACAAGAATGACCTTTTCCATCATGTGTACCTTTTCTTTCCAACTAGACTGTAATTGATCTCAAGGTCAGAGGCCACGTTGCACAACCTCTTTCAGATACGTGTTCCCTGGTATTTATTTATTTATTGGCATTCCCTAGTATTTATTTATTGGCATTTAGTGGTGCTTGGGAGTAGGGGACAGGAAGCAAAATACTCATCACTGTGAGGGAATACTGATTTATCCAAGGAGTTCGTTCAGTGATGCCCCTGTACTGGGTTGAAGAGTGTTGCCCCAAAATCTCATGTCTGTGAGAACCTCAAAACTTGCCTATGAAGGTACAGCAGCATGGCTGTGGATGGGGTGAGAAGGAAGGTTCAGAGGTAATAAAGCACAAACCTAGCTGCCTGAGGCTGCCTCTTGGGCATTTCTGGTTGGGGCTGTTTCCTCTATAGTAATAGTCTGTAGACTTGCGGATGCCTTAACTCATGTCACCCCATCTTCCACAAGTCATTAGAGAGAGGACACCTGGACTTACTCCCCTTCCCCCATCATCCTAGCCTCTTCTAGAATTACTTTGACAGCTGAGCCTCCACACTGACTACATGTGTTCTTATGAGCAGCTTTACCTAAAACATGTTCCTCTTTCTAACATAGAGCGTGGTTGAGGATGTTGCTCAGTGACAACATATCATTGGGAGAAATGTTTCTTATAGCTTAACAGGAATAGCTGTGCTTTTCCTGAACAACTTGTTTGTGTATGTCTTCAGACACAATAAATCACATCATTCACCATGTTTCCCTCTGTATTGCTATTAGAAAGTCAGAGCCAAGTCTGCAGCAAGTTTAAACGACTTTATTATATGCATTTTACATATAACCTCTTCATCTTTTCTTTCATCTTCTACACCTTCTGGAACAGTTCATCTGATTTATTATCTTTATTTTTAGGGATGGGGATCTCCCTATGTTGCCCAGGCTGGTCTCCAACTCATGGACTCGAGTGATCCTCCTGCCTCAGCCTCCCAAGTAGTTGCGGCTACAGGCAGGTGCCAAGCTCCCAACTTCTTTGTTTTTTCTTC
The DNA here is from genome assembly GCF_001698545.2 of Rhinopithecus bieti. NCBI lineage: Eukaryota > Metazoa > Chordata > Mammalia > Primates > Cercopithecidae > Rhinopithecus > Rhinopithecus bieti. Next base: position 662,112 of record NW_016821812.1, on the reverse strand, counting down.
ACCCTAATTCTCTCAGTTATTTTCTATCTGCCTATACTGTATGTATTTCTCTAAGATGTGTCAAATGTTTAAAGTGAGGTAGAGAGTGAATACATTGTAAGATAGAAACTACAAGTTTGAATATCCCTTAGCCAAAATGCTTGAGACCAAAAGTGTTTTGGACTTTTCTTTTTTAGAGGAGGATTGGAATATTTGCATATACGTATTGAGTTATGTTGGGGATGGAACCCAAGTCTAAACACGAAATTCATTTATGTTTCATGTATACCTTATACAGTTAGACTAAAGGTAATTTTACATGTTTTAAAGAATTTTGTGAATGAAGGCTGGGTGCAGTTGGTCATACCTGTAATCCAAGCACTTTGGGAGGCCAAGGCGGGCAGATCACCAGAGATCAGGAGTTCGAGACCAGCCTGGCCAACATGCTGAAACCCCGGCTCTACTGAAAATACAAAAATTAGCCGGGCATGGTGATGCACGCCTGTAATCCCAGCTACTCAGGAGGCTGAGGCAGGAGAGTCCCTTGAACTCAGGATACAGAGATTGCAGTGAGCCAAGGTTGCGCCACTGCACTCCAGCCTGGGCAACAGAGCAAGACTCCATCTCAAAAAAATAAATGAATAAAAAATAATTTTGTGCGTGAAGCAAAATTTTGACTGTGTTTTGACTGCCACCCATCACATGTGGGCAGGTATGGAATTTTTCACCTCCAGTGTCATATTGGTTCTCAGAAAGTTCCAGATGTTGGAGGATTTCAGATTTTTTAAATTATGGATGCTCAACCTGTGCTGATAACATTTGTTTATGCAGCAAATATTAAGTATCTACTTCTACCAGTTGTTTTTACTAAAACATACTTCCTGCACTATTTATGTCGATACTGAGTATGAATTGAATGGGTTTAAAGGAAAAAGCAATCACTAAGGTCTGTAGTGATTACATTTAAGTGGGTCCTTGATGGATGCAGATAGAGTGAAAAAATTCTCCAGGGTCCTCATGGGCCTATCCACCCTTCTGTTTTGGAATGTGGTGAACTGTTAACACAGAACAGGAGCATTGGCTTTTAGGAAAGAAGGCCTCATTGCTGGAAGTTTGAGGGTTTTATTCACCGCAGTCGACATATATAAATTTTCCAAAGAAGAAAATTAAAAATTAACATAGAAAATAACGCCATAGACACCATAGAAATGACTAGAGTTTATTGCTCTTGAAGTTTTTCTTTTAATGTTTCAGAAGTTAAGTCAATTCTTTTTTAAAAAAAAAAATACCTAAAGTTTGCCTAACATATAAACTATAAATTATAAAAATGCCCAATGCATTATGAATGGAGTACGTATTTCCGGTATTAACTCAGGAATCATAAGGATTGATCTCAACTAGAGGTCACTTAGGGAGGTTTCTTTGTCTTTGTCCCCTTCAAATAATTTGTTCCTTTTGGTGTTTTTATTCAGGGAAATGAATTCTTATCTGCTTTAAGCAATCAAAGTTTTGAAAAATGCCAGATAAAATGTCTCACTCCCAGCTCGTCTTAGTCCACTGTCTTTTGAAGAGAGCTCAGAGAAGGCAGGGTCATCTCATTTGGACTTTCAACCAGACATATGACAAAGGCAGCCTTGCTGGTGGAGAGAGAGGCAACTCAGTATATACCTAGAGTCAAACAGACTTTTAACTGTCATTTGGTATTATCTTGGCACTGTTGACTCACTCTGAAAAACCCAGAGTTGAATGCAGTTAATATTTCCATTACAATGTAATGAAGATTAGATCATACTAAACTTTCTCTTTTCAGAAAAAGCTTCATGTTCTCAGATTCTCATATACCTGAAGCAGAAGTTAGGATGCAGATGGAACACACAGATGCTCATGGGTCCATAATGCAGCCAAAATTCTGTCTCTCCTGGACATAACTGAAATGTTAATTTCTTGTCCCTTTGAAGGAGACTGTCATGTATCAAACATAGTGCAGAGGAAATTGAATTCTGCTAGTTAAAAATTAACTGAGTCAAAATATCACAGCCCCTATCTCTAGCTCAAGTATTTCTAGCATTCTTTACGTGTAGCATTACCTTTCATAGCTGAATTGATTTCCTTGTATAACTAAACAGTGCCACACTCAGTGAAGCTCACAAAATTGTAGGTTTGATTTAGTGACAGATCAGCCTGAATAGCACTGTTAGAATTGTAAACTTCAAAGAAGCATGCTTTCTAAAATTTGAAAACAGGCCACAAAGGCTTCTTTCTCTGTCAAGTAATTTTACAGCTTCTTTTCCTGTATGTGTGTTTCCAAAAGGATGATATTGGAAAACTAGGCAAACTGTTGCTGCACGGCCCTTTCAGCGTCTGGACAATTCACAAGGATCGTTATAAAATGAAGGATTTGATTCGATTTAAGCCCAGCCAGAGGCAAATCTACCTATTTGAAAGGGGAATAGTGTTCTGTAAGATACGAATGGAGCCTGGGGACCAGGGATTGTCTCCTCATTACAGCTTCAAGAAGGCCATGAAGGTAAAGGGAGTCCTATTGCATCTGGGAGTTGCCCTGTGCAGAAACAGAGAGATTGTTTCCTCATTTTACAGATGAGGAAGCTACAGTGCAGAGAGGTGAAGTTAACTTGCCAAATACCACACCACACGGCTAGAATCCATACCCAGGTCTGTCTGACTCCAGGGTCAGAGCTTACAATCAGTCTCTAGACAGGGCCAGGGCTGGCATAGGAGATGCCTTTGTACTAGAGAAAAAAGACTGTCTGGTAGCTGGTCTGGACAAACTAATTAGTAAAAGTACCCTCTTTCCTCCAGGCAAAGAGGTGAAAGAGAGGTGAAAGGCATAGTGGTGAGAACATGGACTGGATTTCATCTTAGATTTGCCCTTCTCAGTGGTGCATCTTTGTGTCTAAGTGTAGGCATTGTCCTGACCTTGGGGTCTAAGGGACCCAGGCCCACACCAAGCATTGTTTTCTCGCCTGTTTAGAATCTGTTTAGCTATCTGTATAGCCAGTTAGCTATCAGGTACACACACACACACACACACATATGGGAGCCACACACCTATACATTTATGCTCTTGTGATTAAAGCTGTTAATTTGTTCATAGTAGCCTTTGTTATTTATGTTTTTTTCTTTTTTCTTTTCTTTTTTTTTTTTTTTTTTTTTTTTGAGACAGAGTTTTGCTCTTGTTGTCTAGGCAGGAGTGCAATGGCATGATCTTGGCTAACTGCAACCTCTGCCTCCCTGGTTCAAGCAATTCTCTTACCTCAGCCTCCCGAGTAGCTGGGATTACAGGTGCGCACCAACACACCCAGCTAATTTTGTATTTTTAGTAGAGAAAGAGTTTCCCCATGTTGGTCAGGCTGGTCTCGAACTCCTGACCTCAGGTGATCCACCTACCTAGGCCTCTCAAAGTGCTGGAATTACAGGACTGATTACAGGGGCATGAGCCACCACACCTGGCCTTGTTGCTTATGTTTCTTAATGGATCCTTGTTCAGTTACTATTATGTAGAAAGTTGTAAAACAGGTGTTGAAGGAGAAATGGTCTCTTCACTGAAAGGTTGAGGGCTGCAGTGCCTCCTGCAGAAAGATACAGTGGAAAGTTGACAGTCTGTGTTACCTTCTGAAGCAGATGAGACAGAAGATACTGTACCAGATTGTGTTTTATGCTGTCTTGGGGTGATTAAGAGAGGAAAGCAAAAACTTGAAAGGAAGATGAAAGAAGAGAGCTGTCAGGGATAGAAAGGATTAGAGTGATTGACAGGGACTATTTTAAAATCAGAAAACGATGGTATAGAACATTTCTCTTCCCTCTTTATAATAGTTGACGACACTTTTAATTCGCCAGCTTGGAAGGGGGAGCCATAGAAAGTTTGAAATTGCCAGTCGAAATGGACTTGAGAAATACATCCTGCAGGTAAAGCTCATGCCTTCCCCATGGGTCTCCTCTACTCTTTCCTTATTGTGTTCCCACAACTTGACGAGTGTTTTCTATCTCATTATTCTAACGGTCACTGGGAGAATAAAAACTCTGCAATTAATACTCAGGGTAGTCTTATACTCATAGTGTTTTCTTATGTGTAATTGCAGGCAGCTTCAAAAGAAATCAGAGACTGTTGGTTTTCAGAAATAAGTAAATTATTGATGGAACAACAAAATAATATTACAGGTAGGTTACCCCTGCTGACTTTCGCCTGTAGAGTTATACTGATTTCAGCTCAGTGGGGGATATGCAAATTGGGGATATTGTTAAAGAAAATGGTTTGCTGGGAAAACAAATGTGGCCACATTTTCACAGTCCCTGGAAACACCTGTGCTTGCTTTCGACTGTGGTGGAGGTGGAGGGGTTGTGTGATTGTGTGTGGTTGTGCTGGTTTGTCCCTTTTGGTTGTGTTCCCCCCACCACCTAATTGCCAAGGTCAACTTCTTAATCAAAAATCTGAAGGCCACCCAAGAAAATGTTAACAGAGATTCAAATGGCCAATACTACCTTTCAGACACTGTGCTACTTTTTTAAAACATCAAGATATAATTAACATACCATAAAATTTACTGTCTTAAAGTATACAATTCAGTGGGTTTTAGACTATTCACAAGGCTCAGTAACCATCCCTAGTCTAATTCTATTTTTTTTTACTTTTTACTTTTGTTTTTTGTTTTGTTTTGAGATGGAGTTTTTGCTCTTGTCGCCCAGGCTGGAGTGCAGTGGCGCCATCTAGGCTCATTGCAACCTCTGCCTTCCGGGTTCAAGTGATTCTCCTGCCTCAGCCTCCCGAGTAGCTGGGACTTACAGGTGCGGCCACACGTCTGGCTTAATTTTTGTGTTTCTAGTAGAGACCAGGTTTTCACCATGTTGGCGGATGGTCTCCATCTCCTGACCTCATGATCCACCTGCTCGGCCTCCAAAGTGGCTGGGATTACAGGCGTGAGGCCCACCATGCCCGTCTGGTTTTTTGTTTTAAAATATTTAACAACGTAATTTCTATTATTACTTCCAAAATATTTTGTAACTCTCTCCCAACAAAAAAATTCTGTACCAATTACAATCATTCTCTATCTTTCACTTTCCCTAGCCCCTGGCATCACTAATGTATTTCCTGTCTCTATTTGGATTTTCCTCTCCACATTACATATACGGCCCTTTCTGTCTTAGCTTCTTTCACTTGGCTATTTTTTTAAGTTTCATTTATGTTGTATATCTATCAGTACTTCATACATTTTTATGCTGAATAACAGTCCATTGTATGGATATCCATCTTGTTATATCCATTCATAGTGATGGCAGTTGGGGTTTTTTCCCCTTTTTGGGATACTGTAAGTAAACCTGCTATGGATATTTGTGTACAGATTTTTGTATGAATCTTTATTTCCAATTTTCCTTGGGTGTATGTATGTGAATTGCCGACATATGGTAACTTTTGTTAACTTTCTGAGGACTTCAAAAATCTTTCAAAACCAATACCACCATTTCACCATTCACCACCCAGCACAATTATAATAGTGGGTTCAATTCTCTCCATTTCCTTACTAACACTTTTATTGTTCATTATAATAACCTTCTTATTGCGGGCGCGGTGGCTCAAGCCTGTAATCCCAGCATTTTGGGAGGCCAAGACAGGGCGATCACGATGGTTCAGGGATATGGAGACCATCCTGGCTAACACGGTGAAACCCCCGTCTCTACTAAAAACTACAAAAACTAGCCGGCGAGGTGGCGGCGCCTTGTAGTCCTGTACCAGGAGGCTGAGGCAGGAGAATGGGTGGAACCCGGAGTGGAGCTTGCAGTGAGCTGAGATCCAGGCCACAGGCACTCCGCCTGGGGACAGGAGCGAGACTCTGTTCTCAAAAAAAAAAAAAATTAACCTTATTATTATCATTATTATTTTGCCATTCCTAGTGGGCATGTACTGGGTATACATTGTATTTTGATTTACATTTCCCTCAATGGCTAGTGATGTTGAGCATCTTTTAACATGCATATTGGTCATTGGTGTATCTTCTTTGTAGAAATGTCTATTAACTCCCTTTGTATATTTTTTAATTGACTGTCACATTTTATGGGTTATTCTGGATACTGGACTTTTATCAATATTTATTTGCAAGTATTTTTTCCCATCCTGTTGCATTGTCTTTTTACCTCTCATTGATAGTGTTCTTTGCAAAGAGTTTCATAGTTCTACTCTTACAGTTAAGTCTTTGATCATCCGAGTTAATTTTTGTATATGATGTGAATTAGGGACCCAAGTTCATTTTTTTACATGTGGATATCATTGTCCCAGAACCATTGATTGAAAAAACTTTCTTTGCCCACTTTGAATGGTCTTGGACGTTGTTGAAAAATAAATTGCCTTTAGGTATGAATTCTTTGTTGACACTCTTTTTTTTTTTTTTTAAGCACTTTGAATATGTCATGCATTGCCTTCTGGATTCTGTGGATTTCTGATAGAATCAGCTGATTAATCTTACTGAAGAGTCCTTCTGTATGCTTGCTGCTTTCAAGATTCTTTCATTGTCTTTGTTGAAGTTTATGATATGTCTGGTGCGGATCTTGATCTCTTCTGAATTTATATTTTTTGGGGTTTATAACACTTTCTTGAAGGTAAGATTAATGTTTTTCACAATTTGGAAATATTCAGCCATTGTTTCTTTAAATATTATTAGCCCATTTACCCCTCTCTCCTTCTGAGACTGCCATTATGCATTATTAGCAGCTTGAAAGTATCTCGCGGGTCTTCTGAGGCTCTATTCATTTTTTTCCCTTCATTCCTCTTTCTTTCTCTTCCTCAGACTGGATAGCTTCAATTAACCTATATCTAGTTCTCTCATACTTTCTTTCATGCCCTACTCAGATCTGCTCCTAGCCACCTCTAGTGGAATTTCTCATTCAATTATTATACTTTTGAAATCTAGAATATCTGTTTGGTCCTTTAAAACAAATATCTTATATTACCTTCTATTTTAATGAGGTTTGTTCTTTTACTTTCCTTTAGTCTTTCTATTTGGAATTTCCTTTTAACTTCTTGAACATGTAAAAATAGTTCATTTAAAGTATTGGTCTAGTAAGGTCAGATCTTGGCTTCCTCAGGAAGCCTATTTTCTTTCTTTCTCTTCTCTCTTTCTTTCTTTTGTTCTTTCTCTTTCTTTCTTTTTTGTGAGACAGGCCTTGCTCTGTCTCTTGTAGCAGACTAGACTGCAGTGGTGAAATCTCAGCTCACTGCTACCTCTGCCTCCTGGGTTCAAGCGATTCTTCCGGCCTCAGCCTTCCAAGTAGCTGGATTACAGGTGCACACACCTGTCCGAAGCTAATTTTTGTTTTTTTTTTTTTTTTTTTTTTTTTTTGTATAGATGGGGTTTCACCATGTTGGTCAGGCTGGTCTTGAACTCCAGACCTCAGGTAATCCGCCTGCCTCAGCCTCCTGAAGTACTGGGATTACAGGCATGAACCACAGCACCCGGCCTCAGAACATTTTCTGTTGACTGGTTTTGCTTTTTCCCTGGGTATAGACTGCATTTTCTTATTTCTTTATATGTCTCATAATTTTCTGTTACAATTGGACATTTTAAATAACATAATGTAGCAACTCTGGAAATTGGACTTTCCCACCTTTCCTGTTTGTTGTTGTTACTGTTTATTGTTGTTTGTTTTGGTGACTTTTCTAAACAAATTCTGTGAAGTCTGTATTTATGTGCAGCCATTGAAGCCTGTGCTCAGTTAGCTTAGTGATTTAAATACTAATGACACGACAGAGATTTCTTTAAACACCTGAAACCAATAAGTCTTCTAGTCTTTGCCACGGGGCTCTGTGTGCACATTAGGGCACACCTTCTCACTCAGCCTGGCACTTGACAGTTCTAGCCTAGCCTTCACTTTCTGTCTGTGCAGATCATCAAGATAAGCCAGAGGTAAGATCATGGGGCCTTCTCAGATCTGTCCTGAACATATTCACAGGAAATGTGTGCATGGTCTTCTAGAGTCTCACAAATATTTTGGAGCCTTTACAAGCCTCTATGAGCATCTTATTCCTGAGCTTTCCCTTTTAAATTTCTTGATTAGCCCATGTTTGCCCCACTGTTAACCAATACCTCAAGCAACCAAGAAGTTAAACAATTGCCTGTAATCATTTTCTACAAAGGCCTTTGGGGAAAAGACTTTTCACATTGGGCAAGTTCGGAGTCAGGCCTAATAAAGACAGCCTTGCAGGTGGGGTATTCCTAGAAACCCCTGGACAGGTCAAATAATGATAATTCTATAAGACTGAGGCTCCGTAGGTCCCCCATTCCTGTTCTGCCCCTCCCATGGCTGCCAGACTGCTGATTTTCACTATCATTGCAGGCTGTTCATTTCTAAGGCTACCCCCAAGGAAGGGAAGGATAGAAATAGGGCAAGATAAAAAGCTCACTGTTCATACTGAGACACAGCCATTTTCCTTGAATAAATGCTCTCCAGATTGCTGCAAGCCATCATTTAATTTCCAGTGTTCTCCAAAGATAAAAACCACATGATTATCTCAATAGATGCAGAAAAGGCCTCTGACAAAATTCAATAGCACTTCATGCTAAAACTCTCAANTTTCAAAACAATACCACCATTTCACATTCACACCAGCAATATAATAGTTGGGTTCAATTCTCTCCATTTCCTTACTAACACTTTTATTGTTCATTATAATAACCTTATTATTGCCGGGCGCGGTGGCTCAAGCCTGTAATCCCAGCACTTTGGGAGGCCAAGACAGGCGGATCACGAGGTCAGGAGATGGAGACCATCCTGGCTAACACGGTGAAACCCCGTCTCTACTAAAACTACAAAAAACTAGCCGGGCGAGGTGGCGGCGCCTGTAGTCCTAGCTACCCGGGAGGCTGAGGCAGGAGAATGGCGTGAACCCGGGAGGTGGAGCTTGCAGTGAGCTGAGATCCAGCCACAGCACTCCAGCCTGGGTGACAAGAGCGAGACTCTGTCTCAAAAAAAAAAAAAATTAACCTTATTATTATCATTATTATTGCCATCCTAGTGGGCATGTACTGGTATCTCATTGTGATTTTGATTTACATTTCCCTCATGGCTAGTGATGTTGAGCATCTTTTAACATGCATATTGGTCATTGGTGTATCTTCTTTGTAGAAATGTCTATTAACTCCTTTGTATATTTTTTAATTGACTTGTCATTTTATGGTTATTCTGGATACTGGACTTTTATCAGATATATTATTTGCAAGTATTTTTTCCCATACTGTGCATTGTCTTTTTACTCTCTTGATAGTGTTCTTTGCAAAGAGTTTATAGTTCTACCTCTTACAGTTAAGTCTTTGATTCATTCCGAGTTAATTTTTGTATATGATGTGAATTAGGGACCCAAGTTCATTTTTTTACATGTGGATATCCATTGTCCCAGAACCATTGATTGAAAAAACTATTCTTTGCCCACTTTGAATGGTCTTGGCATCGTTGTTGAAAATAAATTGCCTTTAGGTATAGAATTCTTTGTTGACACTCTTTTTTTTTTTTTTAAGCACTTTGAATATGTCATGCCATTGCCTTCTGGATTCTGTGATTTCTGATAGAAATCAGCTGTTAATCTTACTGAAGAGTCCTTCTGTATGCTTGCTGCTTTCAAGATTCTTTCATTGTCTTTGTTGACAGTTTATGATATGTCTAGGTGCGGATCTTGATCTCTTTGAATTTATATTTTTTGGGGTTTATACACTTTCTTGAAGGTATAGATTAATGTTTTTCATCAAATTTGGGAAATATTCAGCCATTGTTTCTTTAAATATTATTTTAGCCCATTTACCCCTCTCTCCTTCTGAGACTGCCATTATGCATTATTAGCATGCTTGAAAGTATCTCGCGGTCTCTGAGGCTCTATTCATTTTTCCTTCATTCCTCTTTCTTTCTCTTCCTCAGACTGGATAGCTTCAATTAACCTATATCTAAGTTCTCTCATACTTTCTTCTGCCTACTCAGATCTGCTACCTAGCCACTCTAGTGAATTTCTCATTCAATTATTATACTTTTGAAATCTAGAATATCTGTTTGGTCCTTTAAAACAAATATTTATATTCTCTATTTAATGAGGATTTGTTCTTTTACTTTCCTTTAGTCTTTCTATTTGATTTCCTTTAACTTCTTGAACATGTAAAAATAGTTCATTTAAAGTATTGGTCTAGTAAGGTCAGTATCTTGGCTTCCTCAGGAAGAGCTATTTTCTTTCTTTCTCTCTCTCTTTCTTTCTTTTGTTCTTTCTCTTTCTTTCTTTCTTTGTTGAGACAGAGCCTTGCTCTGTAGCCCAGACTAGACTGCAGTGGTGAAATCTCAGCTCACTGCTACCTCTGCCTCCTGGGTTCAAGCGATTCTTCCGCCTCAGCCTTCCAAGTAGCTGGGATTACAGGGGCCCCCCCCCATTTCCAGCTA
>NW_016821812.1:623130-648816 GCF_001698545.2 Rhinopithecus bieti | reverse complement strand
GGGCAAGGACTTCATGTCTAAAACACCAAAAGCAATGGCAACAAAAGCAAAAATTGACAAATGGGATCTAATTAAACTAAAGAGCTTTTGCACAGCAAAAGAAACTACCATCAGAGTGAACAGGCAACCTACAGAATGGGAGAAAATTTTTACAATCTACCCATCTAACAAAGAGCTAATATCCAGAATCTACAAAGAACTTAAATAAATTTACAAGAAAAAATCAAACAACCCCATCAAAAAGTAGGCGAAGGATATGAACAGACACTTCTCAAAAGAAGACATTTATGCAGCCAACAGACACATGAAAAAATGCTCATAATCACTCGCCATCAGAGAAATGCAAATCAAAACCACAATGAGATACCATCTCACACCAGTTAGAATGGCAATCATTAAAGTCAGGAAACAACAGGTGCTGGAGAGGATGTGGAGAAATAGGAACACTCTTACATTGGTGGTGGGAGTGTAAACTAGTTCAACCATTGTGGAAGACAGTGTGGCCATTCCTCCAGGATCTAGAACTAGAAATGCCATTTGACCCAGCTATCCCATTACTGGGTATATGCCCAAAGGATTATAAATCATGCTGCTATAAAGACACATGCACATATATGTTTATTGTGGCACTATTCACAATAGCAAAGACTTGGAACCAACCCATGTGCCTATCAATGATAGACTGGATTAAGAAAATGTGGCACATATACACCATGGAATACTATGCAGCCATAAAAAAGGATGAGTTCATGTCCTTTGTAGGGACATAGTTGAAGTTGGAAACCATCATTCTGAACAAACTATCGCAAGAACAGAAAACCAAACACCTCATGTTCTCACTTGTAGGTGGGAATTGAACAATGAGAACAACTGGACACGGGAAGGGGAACATCACACACTGGGGCCTGTCATGGGGTAGGGGGAGTGGGAAGGGATTGCATTAGGAGATATACCTAATGTAAATGATGAGTTAATGGGTACAGCACACCAACATGGCACATGTATTCATATGTAACAAACCTGCACATTGTGCACATGTATGCTAGAACTTAAAGTATAATAAAAAAATTTTAAAAAGGAAAAAAATTTTCCAGTGTTCTGAAAATAAATTTTCTGACCATTTTTGGCCAGTTTTTTCCATGCTTTCACAAAGAAGAGAATTTGGGGAGGGTTTTTTCCTCCACCATTTTGACTGATGTCACATGCTGTACTCTTTTCAACAAGTAAAAATCATCTTTAAGTAGGCTTTATCCTTTCACTTTTTTTTTTTGTTTGTTTGTTTTGTTTTTGAACCAATTATCATAATAGCAGGGATATTTGGTGGGAAAATCCACAGCAAGCTTTATCAATTGGGTTCTGATGTTCCCCTCAGGTAATGTTACTAGGGTGAAGAAATGTCAGTCTCATGTGGAAAGTCTATCTTCCATCATTTATACTGGCAGTGGTTTGCATTTTGGGTAAGAAAATCACGTAAAATGAAAAGATAACCTTTGTCTTTAGAGATAGCAGGAATGCAACTAGCTCACAGTTCTTCTAGGTCTTCTGTGATCATCAGCTGCTCAGGAATGTGCAAGGGGTGTGCATCATAAGATAAGGGAAAAGATAAACCAAGCAGTGTAACTGGGAAGCCACCACATCAGTTTTCTGTCACAAAAACCAAGCAACATAAGTTCTTGATTTAAACTGTAGGTAACTGCCAGGAACCAGTAACAAGATTATATCATTGATTTTACTTTGTATAAAATAAGATGGGAAAACTATGATTTGCTTTTGTTTTACAACTATTAATATTATATTAAATATATGTTATGGTAATTGAATAGGAGTGTCCTAGAGGCTTAACACGGAATGATATGGTAACGCTAGTAGAAAAAATTACTTGTTTCCTGCAGAAACAACATTCTAGTCACAGGCTTGTTTAGAAATCCTTACTCACTAGGTTAGTGTTTCTCAAACGGTGGTTTAAGGACCACCTGCATTCAAATTATTTGAAGGGCTTGCCCCACAAATGCAGATTTCTGGTTCCACCCCAGAACTATAGAATAGCTAGGGTTAGTCCTGGGGACATACATTTTAGCTTATTAAGGTTTCTAGGTAGAGACCTTTTACTATAATTTTTAAAACTCCTTTACTGAGGTATAATGACACGATAAACCACACATATTTAAAGTGTACAATTTGATAAGTTTTGACATCTGTATATATCTATAAGGCATCACCACAGTCAGGATAATGAACATGCCTATCACCCCCAAAGGTTTGTTCACACTCCTTTGCATTCCCTTCCTCCTGCCCCTCCCTCACCCACCCCAGGTGATGACCGATCTCCTTTCTGCCACTAGAGGTTAGTTTGCATTTTTTAGAATTTCATAAGAGATAATACAGTATGTACTTTTTTTGGTCTGGCTTCTCTCCTTAGTATATTTATTCTGAGATTCGTCTATGTTGCATTTTGTAAACAATAGTACATATTTTGGTTGTTGCTGAGTAGTATTTCATTGTTTGGCTGGACCCCATTTTCTTTATCTATTTACTTGTTAATGAACATCCGATTTGTGTCTGCTTTGGGGCCATTTTGAATAATGCTGCTATGAACATGCAAGTACAAGTCTTCCTGTGGACATGCGTTTTTATTTCTCTTAGGTAAATACCTAAGAGTATAATGGTTTGGCCATATGGTAGGTGTATGTTTAATTTTTAGGAAATTTCTAATTACTTTCCAAAGTGACTATACCATCTTCCGTTCCCATAGTAATGTATGAGAGTTCCACTTGTGCCATGTCCTCACCAATTCTTGGTATTGTCAGTCTTTTAAATTTTCAGATTTCTAATAGGGGCATAGTGATATGTCATTAAGGTTTTAATTTGCTTTTCTCTAGTAACTAATGGTTGAGCATCTCTTTATGTGCTGCTTTGCCATCTTTATATCTTGTTTGGTGAAGTGTCTGTTCAAATCTTTTGCTCATTGTTTTCTTATTATTGAGTTTTGAGAGTTTTTATGTATATCCTAGATACATGTCCTTTTAATGCTTTGTAAATATTTTCTTTTAGTGTGTGGCATCTTTTTCTCCTAAGAGTAACTTTTGAAGAGCAAAAGACTTTAATTCTTATAATATTTAATTTTAAAATTGTATGGATCATGCTTTTGGTGTCATGCCTAAGAAATCATTATCCAAATGCCATAAAGATTTCCTCCCTATGTTTTCTTCCAGAAGTTTTATAGTTTTACATTTAGGTCACTGATCCATTTTGGGTGTTGGTTTGTTTGTTTGTTTGTTTGTTTCTGTTTTTGATTTGTATGTGGTGTGAGGTATGGATCAAAGTTCAGTCCTTTGCATATTGATGTTCTAGTTTTTCCATTGCCAGTTGTTAAAAACACTATTCTTTCTTCAACTGACTATTTATGTAAGTGCATCTATTTCTGGATGCCTGATTCATTTCCATTGATCTATTTGTCTACCTTGACATCAGTCCCTCACTATCTTGGTTACTGCTGCTTTCTAATAAGTCCTTGACATCAGTCCCTCACTATCTTGGTTACTGCTGCCTTTCTAATAAGTACTTAAAAATGAGGTAGTTAGAGTCCTCTAATTTTGTTCTTCCTTTTTAAAGTTGTTTTGATTATTCTCTGTCCTTTATACTTCTATATATATTTTAGAATCTGCTTGTCAACTTCTCAAAAAAAACTAATTGAGATTTTGATTAGGATTATGTAAAACGTCTAGACCAATTTGGTGAGAATTGACTTCTTAACAATATTAAGCTTAATCTAAAATTTAAATTCTAACTGACTCCCCTGCTGCCTTCCTGGCCCTGCAGAAAAAGACAAGTTTGTTATGAAGATATGACATTTTTTCAGTTGACAATTCAGAAAGAGATTTCTCAAGCCCTCCTTAAGACCTGCACTGTGCTCTCTAGGTTGTGACAGGAATTCAAAAATCTAGATAAGAAGCAAAACCAGGCCCCAGCATGTGGTTTAGATAAAAAGAAAAACACTACTGAACTGAAAGGCCCAGAGGTATACCAGCCCCTTCCTTTTACAGATGTGCAAGCAGAGGGTCAATTTTACATAACTTATCCACAGCAGAACGGAGTCTCCTGAGCCTGGTACACCAAGTAGGGTCTGATGAAATGTCTCTGTGAGTGATGCAAATGGCAAGGGCTCTAAGAATTCAGAGAGGGCCCACAGTGGCTGGTGAGTGAGTGGGAACCAGGGCCCTGGGCTGAACCAGGAGCAGAATGCAGACTCAGGCTCTCTGGATACCCTTGAGGGTATCCAAGCAGTGTTGAGAAGATGGTATCCCAGGTTCCAAGATCAGGAATATCAGGACTGTCAGTACCTTATGCCTGCTGAGCACTTTACAAAGCTCTGACATATAAACATTATCTTCTAGACTCATTTTTACACCATCCTACAACACCTTTCAACCTTTGTGGATTGTTAAGCATAATAACCCTATACACTGGCCAAAGCGTAGAGTGACCTCAGGGCCATGGGTGAGAGGAAGGACACTGGGAGCCAATGAGGGATTTAGAGAGAGGGCCTCTCAGAGATAACCAGGCAGAAGAGGACATTGTACCCAGGTGTTATGGAGTCAGCTAGGGCTTGGGCAGGGAAGAGAAGCGTGTCACTGATGGGTGAGATACAGCAGCATAAGAAGCTGAGGAGGGAGGCAGGCACTGAGGTTTGGGACAAGCTCCTCAGCTGTGGCATGACTACCCATGATCGGGAGGTGTAGGGAGACTGCGGGAAAAGGTCAGGCCCCACCCAGAAGAGTGCAGGGGCAGGCAGTGCTGTGGGTGGGATACAAGGCAAAGCCCCAGTCCTGGCAGAAATCAAGGCCATGGTCCCATCCTAGCAACTGGGCAATACGTGCCAATCACATCGGTAGTAAAAGGTAGGCCCAGAAACCTTGAAAATCACAGAGCTGCCTTGAAGTGAGCACACTCAGTGATGATCTGGAGCCTAGCCTGGGAGAGTCAGGGATAGGGTGGAAGGAAAAAGACTGAGATGGCCTCAAATATCAGGCCAAGAAATTTGGCTTTTATGCCATGGGAGGCAGTGGGGGGCCTCTGGAGGTTGAGATCTGGTGTTATGCACATACCTGGGACAACACTTTAGTAAAGAATGTGATTCTTATCGCTCTCCCAGGGACTCATGATTTTTTCCCTCATCAAGTCACATAATTTGGGCTCACATGGAAAAAAATCAGCATTTGATGGGCACACTGTTTATTCTTTAATTCAGTATAAATGGAGCTAACTGTAGAAACTTGGATGGACCCAGAATCAATGCATGCAGGAAACTCAGCAGGATGGGCTAGAGACGTGGGGGAGGATGCCAGGACCACGTGAGCCCAGGGACTGCAGCAACGTTTTCTGAATTCCTGGGAAAATAAGATCAAGACCTACATACCTTTATATATTTTTATAGTATTCTCTGTATGCATATACGTGTATTTAAAAATCAATATGTAAAATCAATTCAAATTAGCTTAAAGTTGAGAGTGCTGTTTTTTGTTTTTTTAAATTTTAGACCGAGGAAATCCACAGTTTGAAATGAGCACAAGGTGAGTACTGATTTTTTTATTTTAAAGACATGTCAGATGCTTTGGATGTTTCATATTGAGTCCATGTCATTGCTTTTATTGCTTTTCTTCCCCCAACACTTGGCTTATTACAAGGGATTTCCAATTTTTAAAAAATACTGGCCGGGTGCAGTGTCTCATGCCTGTAATCCCAGCACTTTGGGAGGCTAAGACAGATGGATTGCTTGAGCCCAGGGGTTTGAGACCAGCCTGGGCAACATGATGAAACCCTGTCTCTAACAAAAAAATACAAAAATTAGCCTAGGGTGGTGGTGCAATTTTAGTCCCAGTTACTCGGGAGGCTGAGGTGGGAGGATCACTTGAGCCCAGGAGGTCAAAGCTGCAGTGAGCCTAGATCACATCACTGCACTCTAGCCTGGGTGACAGAGCAAGAGCCTATCTCAAAAATAAATAAATAAGTACATATATACATAAATAAATATAAAACATTAAATAATAAATCAGTTCCCAACCCCACTGCTAGCCTAGGATATTAAATCAGTTCCCAACCCCACTGCTAGCTAGGATATCTTTTCTGGTGCATGCTTGCTGTATTGCCAGTTGAGGTAGATCTGCCGGTTCGAAACCTCCCCTAATTGTCCTTGCTTTTGGCTGTTTTCTTGAGCTTTCTATTCCATTCCTATTTTCACAAGGCTGCCCTGCCTCCTACTTTGCTGAGTGGGCCAACGCACCCTCTGATGTTACCTCCCCCGGCTTCCCCCTCTCCACTCAGAACTCTCCTGATCATCTTCCTTTCTTTATTCCCCCTTGTCTGGGAGGAAGGTGTGCTCAGACTTCTTTCACGGTTAAGTCCTCACTGGTGCTCCTTGCCCCATCTGTTACTACGGCTTACAAACCTCTTCGTCTGTAATTCCTCTTCCTGCCCAAAGCACTCAGAGATACTCAATATGTTTGTTGAAAACACCTGTCTACTGTGATCCAGTTCTGATACAGGAGTCTTCTTAGTTTTTCTCAGTTCATTTGGCCCAATCCTTGTGGAACCCACCCAGATCCTAACCTAAAAAGATGAGAGAAGTGGAAAAGGTGAGGGCTCTAGAAAGCAGCTGTTTCTACCCCTCCTCTCTGCCCCCACACTCTTACAGAGTACTCTATTGCAGCATTTAATATGCTGTAATTTTATTATGTGTTTACATTTTCTCCCTACTAGATCATGAATTCCTTTAGGGCATGGAGGTTGTCTTATTAGTTTTAGCTTCCCTCAGGCCTCATCTACCAGTGCCAGGCACTTTTGTAGGTGCTCAGTAAATATTTACTGAATAAACAAATGAAAGCACTCATTGAATAATCAGACAAGACCAGCAAACCACTCTGCAAGCAAGGCCGGGGGTGATGAGATTTAGCTCAGGCATATCTTATTCCTCTTGGACCTCCAATGCTTAGTAGGTGTTTATTCACTGGATTCATCTAACCCAAAAGAGTTGCTATCATAGTTGGCATTTCGGCTCAATAAAGAGGAAGAAGGGAGCTGTAGTGAGCCAGTGAAAACATTTTTGAGAAGACAAAGGTGATTCTTCCTCCTCACCTCTCCCCTCTTTAAGATTTGTAGCCATGTAATCCCAGCACTTTGGGAGACCAAGATGGGCGGATCACAAGGTCAAGAGATCGAGACCATCCTGGCCAACATGGTGAAACCCCGTGTCTACTAAAAATACAAAAATTAGCTGGATGTAGTGGCACATGCATGTAGTCCCAGCTACTTGGAAGGCTGAGGCAAGAGAAGGCGTCAACCCAGGAGGCAGAGCTTGCGGTGAGCCGAGATCGCACCACTGTACTCTAGCCTGGGCAACAGAGTGAGACTCTGTCTCAAAAAAAATAAATAAATAAAAGAAAGAAAGAAAAAAAGATTTGCAGCCAATTAGATGTTTACTGTGTAATCCAACAAGACGTGTCCTTTGGACATTTCCTTACTGCATATCACCTACCAAGCTGAGACAGGCCTTCAACTACAGGTAAGGGAGGAGCAGCAGGTCCTCGAGACCTAGACCAGAGATATACTAGGTGAGCCAGTGCTACTCCAACTGGTGGGGGAGGGATGCATGTGTTATTCCTTCCAGTGACTCAATGTTCATGTTTATTTCTCTAAAAGCAAAGGCAATGGAGCGGGATGCGGACCATGGATTGAAAACATGGAAAGAGCTACCACTAGCAAGGAAGACCCAGCCTCCAGCACAGGAGGGATTAAAGGTAGGGAGGGTCCCGTAGGAGAGTGGAGCACAGAAGCAGTGGGGTGATACCAGCTGCTTAGATGCTAAGGAAGACATCACCTAGGGTCCAACCCTTCTTTAGTTAAATGAGGGAGAAAAAAGAAAGCATTTTACAACCATGTGGTTTAAAATCGATTTCCTGCTATTCATTTGTGTAGAACAAATGGGGCCAGAATTAACATGAAGGCTAATGCCTCACATTGAGAAGGCAGACGCACCCCCTTATCCACAGTTTCACTTTCCAGGTTTTAGTTACTGTTAGTCAACTGCTTTCCAAATATCAAATGGAAAATTACAGAAATAAACAATCGGTGAGTTTTAAATGATACGCCATTCTGAGTAGTGCAATGAAATCTGGTGCCTTCTGCTGTGTCTTGCTTGGGACACGAATTATCCCCTTGCCCAGGGTGTCCCTACTGTCTGTGCTCCCCACCCCGCCAGTCTTGGTCACTTATAACCGTCTTGGTGATTAAATTGACTGTGAGGATCATAGTGCTTGTGTTCAAGTCACTCTTACTTTACTTCACAATGGCCCCAGGCTGGGCGCAGTGGCTCATGCCTGCAATCCCAGCACTTTGGGAGGCCAAAGTGGGTGGATTGCCTGAGGTCAGGAGTTCAAGACCAGCCTAGCCAAGATGGTGAAACCTCGTTTCTACTAAAAATACAAAAATTAGCTGGGCGTGGTGGTATGTGCCTGTAATTCTAGCTACTCAAGAGGTTGAGGCAGAGAATTGCTTGAACCTGGGAGGTGGAGGTTGTAGTGAGCCGAGATGGTGCCACTGCACTCCAGCCTGGCCGACAGAGCGAGACTCTGTCTGAAAAAAAAAAGGAAATAAATAAATAAAATAAACAATGGCCCCAAAGCACAGTCGTGATGCTGGAAATTCAGATATGCCAAAGCCGTCAGATGCTTCCTATAAGTGAAAAGGTGAAAATTCTTGATTTAACAAGAAAGAAAAAAATCACATGCCAAGGTTGCTAAGATCTATGGTAAGAAGGAATCATCTATCCACGACATTGTGAAGAAGGAGAAAGAAACTTGCACTCGTTTTGCTGTCGCATCTCAAACTGCCAAAGTTTACGGCAGCAGTACTCAGATGAAAAAGGTGTTAAACCGGTGGGGGTGGAAGGCAAATAGAAAC
The DNA here is from genome assembly GCF_001698545.2 of Rhinopithecus bieti. Taxonomy (NCBI): domain Eukaryota; kingdom Metazoa; phylum Chordata; class Mammalia; order Primates; family Cercopithecidae; genus Rhinopithecus; species Rhinopithecus bieti. The sequence goes on along the minus strand of NW_016821812.1, from coordinate 639,861 downwards.
ATGCTCCCACTGATGGCAGTCAAGTTCGGCACTCTCTGGGGTTTCAGGCATCCACTGGGGATCTTGGAAGTAGCCCCTGAGGATAAAGGGGGACTACTGTACATGTCATTATAAATATGTCCAAACCCAAGGAATGTACAACACCCCAGAGTGAACCATGATGTGAGCTATGGACTTTGGGTGAATATGATATATTCAGGGTATAGGCTCATCCATTGTAACAAATGTGCCTCTCTGATGGGGGATGGTGATAGTCAGGGAGGCCATGCATGTGTGAGCACAGGGGATATATGGGAAATCTTTGTACCTTCCTCTCAGTTTTTCTGTGAACCTAAAACTGCTCTAAAAAAATAAAGTCAGTTGGGTGTGGTGGCTCACGCCTGTAATCCCAGCACTTTGGGAGGCCGAGCTGGGCAGATCACCTAAGGTCAGGAGTTGAAGACCAGCCTGGCCAACATGATGAAACTAAAAATATACAAAATTAGCTGGGCATGGTGGCACATGCCTTAATCCCATCAACTCGGGAGGCTGTGGCAGGAGAATCGCTTGAACCCAGGAGGCAGAGGTTGTGGTAAGTCAAGATCGCACCATTGCACTCCAGCCTGGGCAACAAGGGTGAAACTCCTTCTCAAAAAATAAAATAAATAAAGTCTTCTAAAAGAGTTTTTAAAATAAACCACATATACAGTATTATAGTAGAGAGTACTGACAGCCTGCCCAGACTCTCTTTATAGGCTGTTGGCCCCATCCATGTCTCTGCTGCTATGAGGTTAGCTGACAATGGCTCACAGCCGTGCCCTCCAGACAGTTGCCCTCCGCTGGCCAGGGTTGTCCATCCAGGAAATGCCTGTGAGGTTATGTCCTCCCCTAAGGGTGGCTTATGGCCCACCAGTGCTTACTGATTCAGGGTACAGAAGCCAGTCCTTCTGTCTCAAGATGGTAACCTGTGGTGCCATCCATGCTCCAGCACTGCCCAGAGGATCAGGCTGATGCTAGACTTCTGCTAAGCCCACGTCTGTGCCTGGCTTCTTCCCTGCCCTAGCTTCAGCCTCACTGTCTTCCAGGTTTCATCTGAAAGCCCTTTGTCAATAACACACTTGCATAGTCTGCTTCTGGGGAACCTGACTGAAGACCGTTAGTCCCAGGAGGGGTCCCAGAATGGATGGGATTCTGGTGTTGGCTCACTGCAGGCCAAATGGCCACGAGGACCTCATTATTGGTGTTAAGTGGAGTGTTGAGAGTCCTGGGGCCTTGGCCTGCTGTATCAGTTCAATTGCTCAGACCTTCATCTGTGGTGACCTGGGATCAGATACAGGTGGATGGGGATATGCCAGCTGGTGCAATGTCTCTAACATTTGAGAGCTTTGAGGAAAATATTATCTATCAGGAAGGTAGAGTTGGGAGGCTGTTGCTAAGAGCCTCCCGTTGATGCACTGAAGAGAGAAAGTAACAGGGTCAGACTAATTACCAATTTAAAACACAGGATCAGAATCAGGGGGCCTCCCTGCCAACATTTAGCCTCTCATCTCCTACAGCAGAGGCAGACTGGGCTGGTAAAAGTGGCAGAATTTGAGAGAAGGAAAAATGCTCAGCCTAGGCAAGTGTGCCATCTGGACATTTTGGACTCCTAGGGCCAGTAGATGAGCAGGCAAAGTCAGATCCTGAGAGGGAAGATAAGGGACCGAAAAACTGGGAATGAGGACATCTGGGTAAATGCCCTTGACCTCCCGGGCTGGCAGCAGTGGCCTACTCCGCCTTGTACTACAAAGTACAGCCAAGGACCAACTGTAGCAGCAGGTGGCAGCCATAGATTTAGTTAAGTAGGATTCTTGCTGTGTTCCCTAGTGGAACTGTCTCCCTTGGGTACTGTCCCTTAAGGAGTACGTCCTCCTGATGACCAGGACCCATTTCTCCTTCCAGTGTGGTAACTGCTGTCTTTGCCTGTTGGTCTCCTGGCATGAGGACAAAGAGATAGGATTCCTCATGCCAATAGGGCTAGGGCCTGGCTAGGGGAAGGGGAGAAGCTGAGATTCACCTAAGACTGTTCTCTATCCCCTAAGACTATGCAGAAGCCTCAGAGGAGGCATACAAGGCAATGTTTGCCCTTCTCAAGATCTGTCCCCACCTCTCTTCCTGAACCCTTCCAGAACAACCACTAGGATCAAATGACAACATGACCTGACTGGAGAAGGGGCACACAGGCCTGTGGGGGTGAACTCAAAATGTGAGAGTCTTTGAACTGTGCTTTAATGCCCATTAAAGAAGGTGCATAGCAGAAGTCCAGTTAGTCCACTTCCTCGTAGGCATCCCAGTGCCTGCACCACGGGCTCGGAAATGGAGAAGCCTTGGTAGTAGAATTGAACCTGTGCTCGTCCCCAGCAGCGAGGGCTCCATGTCTTCAAGACTGTGCTAGCTGCTACCACTACCACTGTTAAATGTCCAACATTTAACAGAGGCAGAGAGGGACATGTCTGATGCTCAGGCATGAGAATGCCAACATGTGGAATCTGAAAGCAATTAATTAGATGCTCTCAAGAATGATTCACTTCCTGTTGGTCAAAGGTAGGCTTGCAAATGAAATAGACACTTCAGCTATAGGCCAGCCTAAGATATCCACATTTATACTCTGGGCCACCAAGCAAAAGATTGTAACCGAGCCTAGTACCCCTGGAAACATTTTGGAACTCTCTCCTGATGTGAGCTCTGGAGAGCTACCGGGATGGATTAGACAGAATGTGACCCCCATGTATTAAGTTCTAGAACACAGAGAGGGAAATTGGTTAGCAGCATGCACAACATAATGATGAAGGGCTCAAACTCAGGTCTCAAAGACCCAGCCTCAAGTCCCGCTCCATCTCTTTGGATGGATTCTATAGCCTCTCTGTGCTTAAGTTCTTTTTATCATTTATTTTACAAAATGGATATAATATTGTATAGTCTTGCCGTGAGGATTAAACGAGATGCAGCCCTTAGGCTAGCACCTAGATCTCTGACTCTGATAGTATGGAATTGTTAGCAGTTAGTTACCCCCTGGTTCTTCCAAGTGAAAGGAAGGGAAGCCCAGGGGGTTTAGGCATTGCTTCTAAGCAGCTCACCACCTCCCACCCCAAAGTGAAAATGATATCCTTTAGTTCATGTGATAGAGATGGTCCTTAAAAAGTTGTGCATAATTGGCCAAGCACGGTGGCTCATGCCTGTAATCCCAGCACTTTGGGAGGCCAAGGTGGACGGATCAAGAGGTCAGGAGATCGAGACCATGCTGGCCAACATGGTGAAACCCTGTCTTTACTAAAATAACCAAAATATTAACTGGGCGTGGTGGCCCGCTACTGTAGTCCCAGCTACTCGGGAGGCTGAGGCAGGAGAATCACTTGAACCCGGGAGGCAGAGGTTGCAGTGAGCCGAGACCGTGCCACTGCACTCCCAGCCTGGTGACAGAGCGAGACTCCATCTCAAAAAAAAAAAAAAAAAAAAAAAAAAAAGTGCATAGAGAAGAATCTAGTTTGAAAGACAATAAAACTAGAATTTGCCCATTTAATGTCTATCGGGTGAGTGCTACCGCTGAACCAGCAGAATCTACAATGGTCTCTTTGTGCCATCCAGTGGACGATAAGGGAAACACCATGATTTTGTCTTCAAAGTCTATAATTTATCAAAAATATGTATGCTGGTGAGAATAATTTCAGCTCACTACTAGGTTCATTGTTAATAAATTTCATTCCGTTTGTTTAAGCAAAATAAAAAAGCCATTCAGCTTATGTGATGTGCACTAGAAAGATTGTCGACTAAGGGTTTCAAAAGAGAACACTCACCGGTCCTTATCTGCAGGAATTCTCATCGCCCATCTTTCCCATTCTTCTTGTCCTTCTCCACCAATGCTCCTTATGCTTATCTGATACATAGACTGAGAGTGCCCCAGAGACTCAGGGTGTATCTGCCCCAACACACCACTAGATCTTGGCTGGGACAAAAGTCGTTCCATTCATTTTCCAAGACTGCAACTATCACTTAAAATTTTGCTGTAATCAACTGGGCATGGTGGCTCATGCCTGTAATCTCAGCACTTTGGGAGGCCGAGGCGGGTGGATCACCTGAGGTTAGGAGTTCGAGACCAACCTGACCAATATGGTAAAACCCTGTCTCTACTAAAAATACAAAAATTAGCCGGGTGTAGTGGCATGTGCCTGTAGTCCCAGTTACTCAGGAGGCTGAGACAGGAGAATCGTTTGAACCCAAGAGGTGGAGGTTGCAGTGAGCCAAGATCACGCCACTGCACTCCAGCCTGGGTGACAGAGTGAGACCCATGTCTCAAAAAAAAAAAAAAAAAAAAACAAAACAAAACCAAAAAAAAAAAAAACAACAAAAAAAAAACAAAACAGTTTTGCTATAATCAAATTGAATATTTGTCAAGAGCCTGTGTGTTTGGCATGGTTTTTTCTGAGGGGTGTGTGTGTGGGGGTGTGGGTGTGCGTGTGGGTCTGTGTTTGCTCTGTTTCTTTTTAAAACCATTTATTGGCCGGGCGCGGTGGCTCAAGCCTGTAATCCCAGCACTTTGGGAGGCCGAGACGGGGGGATCACGAGGTCAGGAGATCGAGACCATCCTGTCTAATACGGTGAAACCCTGTCTCTACTTAAAATACAAAAAAAACTAGCCGGGTGACGAGGCGGGCGCCTGTAGTCCCAGCTACTCGGGAGGCTGAGGCAGGAGAGGGGCGTAAACCCGGGAGGCGGAGCTTGCCGTGAGCTGAGATCCGGCCACTGCACTCCAGCCTGGGTGGCAGAGTGAGACTCCGTCTCAAAAAAACAAACAAACAAACAAAAAAACAACCATTTATTATCCTTATAATATGTTTCCTTCCCTGAGTATTTATGAGGACGAGACAATGGCGGACAAACCTCCCCCAAATGTAAATAATAATAGCACACCTGGAGTGCCCAGAGCTGTTTTGAGACCCTCTCTTTAGTATTATTGTAATTGCTATGCACAGTAATCAAACAGGTATTTGTTGAATTCCTGTGGTGTACCAGGCATTTTTCTTTATCAGAAGTTTTGCTAATCCTCATGTCAAGACTGCAAAATCGATGTTATTATCTCCAGTTTAGAGATAAGGAAGCTGATGCTCAAGAGGTTAAGTGATGTATCCAAGATCACACCGCTAGTGAGTGACAGAGTGAGAATCAGGTCTGACTGCCCTCAGGTCTGACTGACTCCAGAGCACCTTCTCCTGCCGTGGGGCAATGGGCCTCTCAGTTGTTCCATCACGCGCCTGTGACTGGCCAGACCCTGAGTCTGAGATTTTGGGGTCTCTTCAGTGCTGCCAGCTCCTTAGTGCCTAAGACTCTTAGGACCTCAGAGCCCATGACCAGTGAATCCAGCAGGGGATTAAATATGCAGATGATGTACGACAGCAAAAGTCAGCCCAGGGGCTGGGTGCGATGGCTCACACCTGTAATCCCAGCACTGTGGGAGGCCGAGGCGGGTGGATCAGTTGAGCTCAGGAGTTCAAGACCAGCCTGGCCAACGTGGTGAAACCCCATCTCTACCAAAAAATACAAAAATTAGCTGGGTGTGGTGGCATGTACCTGTGGTCCCAGCTACTCAGGAGGCTGATGTGGGAGGATCAGTTCAACCCAGGAAGTCAAGGTTTCAGTGAACCATGATCACACCACTGCACTGCAGCCTCGGTGACAAGCCAGACCCTGTCTCCAAAATAAATAAATAAAAGCCCAGGGCTGGGGCTGGAAGGCCTGGGTGAGGAAGGGAACATGGTCTCTAGGAGTCAGGACACCCAGGTCCTGGCCCTGATTCAGCTCCCACAGGGTCTTGTGTCAGTCCCCACAGGGCTCACAGCCTGGTGGTCAATTACCATTCCCGGCGGGGCGCCCCCGTGTGCCGCACTTTCCTCCCCAGAGAACCAGGGGCTTTGCCTGCAGGATGCTCTCTAAGGTTTTCTGGTTCTGAGAATTCTGGGTTTCTTCCAGGAGCCCTGGGAGATACCTGGTCGATAGGTTACCGTCTCTGCTGCCAGGAACCTGGGGCCTAGGGGGAGACAAGGCGAGGGCACACACAGAGCAGCTTCAGTTTGCTCAGGAGAGATGTCGCCCAAGGGCCTGGATGAGACTCCCCCACCTCCGTGGCCCCCCTCCTGCTTTGTCTCCTAGGATAGAAGAGAGCATGATAGGATGTAGTGGGGCAGATGAGGACTTCACACACTGTAAGGGTAAACATTGTTTCATCTGCTTGTGTTTGAATTGTATAAATGTATTTCTGCGTGTATGCTGTGTTAGGGGGGTAAAATTTGCGTCTCCCTGAGGTTGCACTCTAAGGAGTATGGAAAACCTGGCTCTAGACTAAACCAGATCCCCCATGGTGCTCCAGGCATCCCCAGCCTCACTTGTGGCACCCGGCATTCCTGCTGTCACCGGCCCATGTGGGTCCTCTGTCTTTCTCCGCATTGTCAGGGCCTGCGCTGACAGTCCCCCCACAGGGAGGTGGAATCTGAGGCTTGACGGCACTGGGAGGATCCTTCCTCTTTCCAGGCTCAGGCAAATCCTTGCCTGGAGGCAGGGAATGGGCTAGATGACCCCTGAAACAGTTCAGTCCAGGGTCTGAGAGCCCCTCTGTGCCCAGCGCTGTGCCCCCTTCCCTTCCCAAGCTTCCCTGCAGGACCTGCGAGAGCAGGGAAAGCAGCTGCCAGCTCCAGGCAGTCATTTTACCCCAGGTGCCACTTACCCTGAGGAGGGGCTGGAACCAGCTAATCGTTTTACCTGGAGGTGCCACTTACCCTCCAGAGGGGCTGGAGCCTGTCAGGTTTTTCAGTTCTTGTGTCGCCTCCCAGCCCTGCCCACCCCAGGCTGTGGGTGTCTATGGCTGACGAAGGCCCCTGAGCCAGGCCAACCTCCAGCCTCCCAGTGGGTGGCTCTGTGGTCCCTGGCAGCCCTGGCATCATCCGGGGCACAGAGGCCATGGACCCTGGAGGCACAGCCCTTGCTATTCATCAGGGGATGGTCAAGGGCATGGCTCCCTTTTTCCCTCTATCCCTCCCTCACAGAGCTCTCAGCAAGACGATCATTCTTCCATTCTCACTGCTTGCTCCTGGCATAAGGAGACCCCAGGGCTGGAGGACTTCTCTAAAGAGGAGTCTTGGGGTTTCCTCAGATACTCCCAAGTCCCATCTGGAGGATGAAGGTGGGGAGCACATCCCTGAGGCAGTTTCTCCTCTGCCCTCCACCTCTCGCCCCTCCCACCTCCGGGAACTAGAAACTTAACCAGGACTTGCTTCAACCTGAGAGGAGGGTGTCCAGCTCCTCAGAGCCTGCCAGCATCAGGGGGGATTTCAGAGGGGCCTCCTGGGAGGCACTGTCCAGCTGCCCCCCGTGTTACTCACACAGCCCCCACTGATCTGCTCTGGGGGCTGGGGCCCAGAACATGGCTTGTAGGGGACCTGGGACAGCAGCCCAGGAGACGCCACTTGTTCATTGCCTGCTCACCCAGATAACTGCAGCTCCCTCCACTGCCGCCTACCGCCCTCCGGCCATGCCTCTGCCCAGAATGCTCTCCCTCTCCAGTCCTGCCTGCCCCTGAAGCCCTGCCCAAACCTCCCTGAATTCTCGCCTGAGCAGACACTCTCCTGCACAATTTCCGCTGCAGGGATTACTCAGCTGAGCCTCAGTCTGGGGCTGCCCTGTGCTGGGACCTTTCTGCAGATGCTGGGATCCCTACCCTCGCCTGTGAGCCGTGTGGGGCAGAGATTCCATCTCACTCAGAGTGGAGTAAAGAGCAGGAGTGCTGGAGAAGCCAGCTGCCCTGCCACAGGCCAAGAGGATTTGGCCAAGTGACCACTGCTGTCTGTTTCCCCAACTGTAAAGGAGGCTGAGACCCTTACAGGGTTGTGAGGCTTAAACTTTGACAAACTCCTAACATACCACCAGGCACAGGGCTGTTGCTCAGTATTTGGCAGTGGCTGCTGTTCCCCACAGTGTCCAACACCTCCCGGGGATGTAACAGGTGCACCACGGACTAGACTGATGTGTTTATCAGTTCACTGGGGAGAGAGGCAGGATGGATGCACTTGCTTGTTCCTCTGATCTTCCCTTATGGGGAGCAGTGACACTTGGCAGAGGCTGCCAGGGAGATGGGAAATGGACGTTTAATTAGGGGAGAGAAAAGGAGGCAAGGAGAGGAGGGTGAGAAAGAGACAGGGGAGGAGAAAGGGAAGGAGGCATGATTAGAAGACTGGCAAACACAAAAAAACAATGACTGTTTTCTGGAGGAACAGGGAGGTAGGGCCATGAACAGCATGTGGACGGTCTTCTCTGTGAAGTATGGCATTTCAGAGCTGGAAACGCAGCCTGGAGATCACAGACCCCCTCAGTCCAGCGCAGTGCAGGCCCTGGGAGATCAGGAGTTAGAGATGGGGAGGACCGTGCCTGCAACAGGCACTGCCTGCTACACCCTGCCATAGGCAGAGGGGCTGTCTTCCCACCCCACAGAGACCCCATCCTTCCCTTTCTCTCCCGAAGGCTGCTCCAGCGGGGAGTTTAGCTCCATGGACACCTTTGAAGACTGTGAAGGTGCAGAAGACATGCAAAAGGAGAGCAGCGCTCTGAGTGTAATTACCTCCCTCTTGTTTCTTTCATCTTCTTCCTCCTTCCTGTTCATCAGCTCCTCCTGCCTCCTGTCCCTCGCCTCCATCCCTCTCCCCCTCCTCAGGATTCTCACCCATAAGGACCTGGTTAAGCCAGGGAGCCGAGGTCACTAGACCCTCAAGGTGGCTCTGACCCTCCTAGCCTGGCACGTCCCCACGTGGCTGTCTCCTTGACGGTGCGCTGGTGTCCGGTCATAACTGGGGCTCCTGCTGGGGGCCCCGTGGCCCAGGTGGGAGGGTTGGGGTGGGCCGCAGCCTGCCAGCGGGAGTCACCACCTTGCCCGGCCTGGCCATAGCCTCCAGCAATAGCTCTGAGGGTGCACCCGTCCCCTCCCTTCCAGCTCGCAGGCCTTTTCCAGTCGGACGACAGTCACGAAACCTGTTCTTCCAAATCTGCTTTCCTGGAGAGGGGAGAAAGCACCCAGGCAGAAAAAGAAGAACGCGATGAGGAGGAAACGTGAGTGTGAACGAGGAAAGACTAAGCGTCTTTTTGGGCCACGGCGTCTCTGACTTTCTTCTCGGAATTGCAGGGCGACCCGCAGCACCGAGGAGGAGCGCGCTGGGGCGTCCACGGGCCGGCTGGCTCCTGCGGGGGCAACGGCTGGTTTCCAGGCGCGGGCACGGCGCCCGAGGACCTCCGCCCCGGAGAGCTGACCTCCCTGCCGACGTCCCCGCTCCTCGGCTCCAGAGCGCCCGCATTCCCAGGAGAGGCGGTTTGGGGGCCCGGGCCCTGCCCAGCTACGCAGAAAGCAGCCGGGGCCTCGGGGGTGGCAGAAACGGGACGCAGGGCCGCCTTCCGGGAGCCCGAGGGGTGCCCTGGGTGAGCGCCTGGCTCCGCACGGGGGACCTCGGAGCTGCTCTAAGGCGCTTGCAGAGCCCACAGCCCACGCCTTCTCAACCGCACACTTTGACATTCGGAGCCAGGCAATTCTTTGTTGTGTGGGTTTCTCTGTGCTCCTACGGTAGGAAGTTTAGCAGCATCACTGGCCTCTACACACTAGAGTCCAGGAATGCGCCACCCCATCCTCCACCCCACCCCCAAATTGTGACAATCAAAAATGCCTGCAGACACGCCCACATTTCTCCAGAGCGGGTGGGAATCGGTTGAGAACCGCTTAGCCCGAGCCTTGGAGGAGCGGGAGTTGCTCAAACCCGGCGGGGGCCGCAGACTGGGAGCTCCCGGTCCCCCTCCTAGAATCCCTGCGAGCGTTCATGGGGTGTTCGTGTTAGTGCCAAGACTGCTTCGTTGCAGAGACAGTTCGTTCCAAGTTACTTTCTGAGATATTTTATATATCGATTTATTAGTTTTTAAATGAGTTTTGTTATTTTCAGTTGTATTTTATTTAGTTTTATTGGTTGATTTTCATTTAGTTGTAGCTTTCTAGTTATTTAATTTTATAGTTTCAGTTACTGGTTTATAGTTACTTTATTTTCAAAGTTATTTAGTTTTTGAGTTGTCCATTTTCAGTTATTTATATGTAGTCATTTTGTTTTAGGAGTTATAGATGTTCAAATTAATTTGCTTGGAATTTATTTTTCATTATCTTTACAATTATTATCTGAGTTATTTACCTTCATAGTTATTTCACTTTAACTTATTGGAGTTTTGAGTTATTTATTTTACAGTAACTAATTTGACTATTAAAAACTCACTGGAAGTTTATGAACTACTGTAGAGTTATTTATTTTCAGATTGAAATGTTTTAATTAAGGGTTTTCCCCTAGTTATCTAGTTTTAGAGTTGCTTATGTTCACAGGTATTTATTTTCAGTTATTTTATATTTAAGTTGTTTATTTTTATGTTTTTTTCAAGTTATTTGGTTTTAGTTATTTCATTTTCAGCATGACTTCATATCTGAAAATTATATTTTCTGAATTTTAAAGAGTTTTGAGATAGTTTTGAGCTATTTTCAGAGTTGTTTATTCTCAGTTATTTCTTTTCAGTTTTGTATCTGCCATTCAAATTTTTTTCTGTTTTATTTTTATTTAATTTTCAGATTCTTTTATTCTTTTTTTTTTTCAGATGAAGTTTTGCTCTTGTCACCCAGGCTGGAGTACAGTGGCGCAATCTTGGCTCACTGCAACCTCCGCCTGCAGGGTTCAAGCAGTTCTCCTACCTCAGCCTCCCAAGTAGCTGGGATTACAGGGGTGTGCCATCATGCCCGGCTAATTTTTTATTTTAATTTTAATTTTATTTATTTATTTATTTATTTATTTATTTATTTTGAGACAGAGTCTCGCGCTGTCGCCGAGGCTGGAGTGCAGTGGCGCAATCTCAGCTCACTGCAAGCTCTGCCTCCCGGGTTCACGCCATTCTCCTGCCTCAACCTCCCGAATAGCTGGGACTACAGGCGCCCGCCATTACGCCTGGCTAATTTTGTTTTGTTTTGTTTTGTTTTTTAGTAGAGATGGGATTTCACCATGTTAGCCAGGATGGTCTCGATCTCCTGACCGGGTTTTGCCATGTTGGCCAGGCTGGTCTCCAACTCCTGACCTCAGGTGATCCACCTGCGCTGGCCTCCCAAAGTACTAGGATTACAGGCGTGAGCCACCGCACCCAGCCCTCAGAATTATTTAGAGTTAGAATTCTTAGTCTACTAGTCGGGTTTCAATCAAGAGACACTATATCAGTTATTTCAACAGAGAGAATTTAACATAAATAATTGTTATCCAGCTAGCAGAGATTTAAAAAAAAAAAAAAAGGTAGTGATAATGAGATATCATGAAGATTTTGACCACAGGCTCCCAGCCCAAGGACTCATACAATAAAGAGAAGAGGTTGAAAATATCAAAACTCAGAAATGTGAACGTGGCCCTAGGGCTGGGGGTTAGTCCTCTGAGGAGAAGGCACTACCAATGGTACATGTGGCCCAAGGGCTCAGAGCCCAAGGTCCAGGAGCTGGATGCAGAATTCTGGGGAGGGGACATGGCCAGCCCATGCTGCTGTCTCTGAATGGGCATCATCAGGCCGGTTATGGGAGTGCTGGGAAAATAGCAAGCTGGAACCAACTGCCTCTGCTAGAACCAGCTGTCACTCTCAGAGTGGAGACAGGATGCTGACAGTGGGGGCGGGGGTGGGGTGCACACAGGAAGGAGCCTGTGGTAGTCCTGCACCCCAGAGCTGGGAAGGGTGGGCTGGAAGCTTAATTACCAGCACACTCAGCTTTGGAGTTACATAGAGTTAGAGTTACGTTAGGATTCCGTTAGTTTTGGAATTGTTAGGGGTGATTTGATTTCACATTTTCTCAGGATATGGGATTGGGATGAGTCTCCTGGTTTGTTTCCGGAATAGAGTGGGCCACACCTCACAGGAGTCTCCCCCAGGAGACACAAGACAATCACTTTAGAATTCAAGAAAACAAAAATAATGTGTCTCACTTTGTTCATAAAGAAGCCCTTTGATAACGTGGCCAAAAAGGGGCAGAGGCTAAGTGACAGACTCTTAGAAAGGTGCCCTTGGAACAGGATCCCACAGAGTGTTCCTCTCAAATTCTTTCGAACTTTACGCTATTTTGTGGGACCACCGTCTCCCACTCCCTTTCCTAAGAACACAGTGTTTTTCTTGATAGAATGTGTTTCAAATGTGTAGACTGTTTGCACAATAAAATAAAGTTCCTCCCAAATCAAGAATCTGTAATCTTAGGTTCTTCTACCTGCATTATTCTTCAGCCCACATTGTTCCATTTGACCATCAGAATGTTTACATATGTATGTATGTCTGGATGGATGGAAGGATGGATGGATGGATGGATGCATGGATGTATGCATGGATGGATGGATACACTCGTTTTATTCAACACCTATTTCTTGAGCACTCCCATGCCCTAAGGACGGGTCTGGCACCAGGTAGATACCAGGGAGGTATGAAGATGAGTGAAGCTTTCAGTCCAGTTGGGGAGACAGATGTGGAAACAGAATCACAACACGATGTGGCAAATTCTCTGGGAGCACAAAACACCATCATTGACTCTTCCTGATACACTCAGGAAGGGGTGACATTGGAACTGGGTCTTACAGGCAAGTGTCTTCTCCCGGTGGAGAAGGAAAAGGGCACCCTGGCGGAGGGAACAGCATGAGCTCAGGTACAGGGGCATGGAGGCGCTGTGCATGGCAGGTGGGACAAGTTGATGGGGACTACTGGGTCACAGGTTCAGAAAGGCACTAAGCTTAAGGGCTGACCCTGGTGCTTGACAGATCCTGCTTTATTTGGTCCTGCAGCAAGTCTGCAAGATAGTAGGGAGCAACCTCAGGAGTCCCATGCTTCTCCTGACCTTACTTTTCCAAACACAGTGTACATTTCTGGATATCTTAAGCTCCTTCTTGGTTTTATCCATCTCTCACTTTACACTTGTCCATCGGAGGTGAGTTGTCCCCTCTCATTCACCTTTTGATTCCTGCTTCTTAAATATCTGTAGGGATGGAGGAGGGTTGAGACCAGAAAACTGTGAAGCACAGACTTCAAGTGACATGGGAGGTAGAGGAAAGCAGGGAGGTGGAAGAGAGCAGGCAGGTGGAGGAGAGCGGGGCAGAGACCTGCTTGTGGGAATGGCATGCAGAAGTTCTGCAGACCAGCACAGTGGGGAGTGGGCTCCAGACATCACCAACTGTGACTGCCTCCAGCTGCATTCAGCAACCATGGAAAGGTCGTGGGGATGCCTTTCCCAAAGTGGGAAGCTGCTTTAGATCCAACCCAGGCTTACGAATGCAACAGATTGGGATTTTTTGAAGCACGTAGAGCCCTTCGCAGTATTAATAGCAATAAACAATTCTCTCAAGTCGAAAGAAAATATAGTCCTACACAATCTGCAGTTGTGTATTTTTACACTTTTTATAATACACATCCATGCATTCAGTCATGACGTGTGTGTGTGTGTTTCCCAGCAGACTTCTCTGCTTATCGTGTCTATCACAATATATCCATTTCCCTATGATAATCCATTTCTCCGTGAGAACATGTAAGAACTTCAGATGATTTCACATCTTAGCTGAACAGAAGAGTCTGTTGGGTTCTGACCACTTGCCTCAGGAAACACATCATTGTATCCTCTCAAACATTTGTCTATTGAATAGCCAGCCACTCACTATGGAAACACCCCCCAAAGCATTCTCAGTCCTTTGGATCTCAGCGCTTTTCTAGATCTATGAAGATGTCCACACTTAATAATTCTAGCAGAATGCAAATTGGCCAAACCTCACAAGCCTCATAGGAATACTCTGTTTGCAAATGTCATGCCACAGGTGGGTAACCAGGGGAGTCATTCCAATGCCAGTCTTTGCCAGAGGTTCCTGGGGTATTGTCCTCCAGTGATCCAGGATGGTCCAATTTGACCTTTCACTCCAGCCTCCATGTCAAAGCCCCGAGCTGCTGCTCTGCTTGCTGGTGTCGTCTGGGAAAAAGCTACCCTTTGGGGCTCAGAGAATCAGACTCCCCACTGAGCCCATGGTGGGACAGGAATCGTGGGATAATTTTCATAAAGCTGTGCCGGGAACCGTCTGTTCCCAGCAGACACGACATTCCCTATTCTACACCTGGTTGCACTGCTCATTCAGGAAATAGTTGTGCATTTTAGACTTCTTAAAACGGGGGGAAAAAGAGTGGCTTTTCTCTGAGTGAAATTTATGTCACCTTATTTAAGTATAAATGGAAGAGAATCCAAAACCACCAGATGAAATCCCTCACACTTAGAAGTTGTTCAGATACTCCATGGCTATATGACGTTGCCTGTTGTCCACTAGAGGAACTCAGATTTCACAATATTGCTGACGATTGGGAAATGCTGTAGCCTCAGGTTAAAGTGCCCTGGCTGAAGCATGTAAACTAAAAGAAGACCCAGATCTGTAAAATCTGGTGGGAGTCTGAGTTCATATTAAACATCAGCCATGCATTATGAAATATTAGAAAAGTTAGAGATCCTCTAAACCAGCCTTCCCAGAGCATATTTTGCAGAATATGCAGAAGAGTGTAAGAGTTCAATGAATTAACCCCATAACATGCCAAGCAGAAAAAAAAATTAAGAGCAAATTTTTTTTTTTTTTGAATGGAGTCTTGCTCTGTCACCAGGTTGGAGTGCAGTGGTGTGATCTTGGCTCACTGCAACCTCTGCCTCCCAGGTTCAAGCGATTCTTCTGCCCCAGTCTTCCGAGTAGCTGGGACTACAGGTGCGCGCCACCACACCCGGCTAATTTTTGTATTTTTAGTAGAGATGGGATTTCATCATGTTGGCCAGGATGGTCCCGAACTCCTGACCTCATGATCCGCCTGCCTCGGCCTCCCAAAGTGCTGGGATTACAGGTGTGAGCCACCGCATGTGGCTGCAAATGCACTTTTAAATATCACATATTCTGTCCCTCTCTTGGTCGATCTCAATTAGTAGATTAAAGAATCTGAAAACTTCTACAAAAAGAAAGCCTGTATAGTTGTATTATACTCACCATTTCCTAAACTTATTTGGCCACAGAACCTTTTTCTTTGTGGAATATAATGTCCCATGTGTATTCCTAAGGGAAAAGGCTAAGGTGCTATAACAAAGAGATCCAATAATACAGTGATTTAAAGAATATTTCTGCAGACGTTCTTCGCGGAGAGTCGTCGGGGTTTCCTGCTTCAACAGTGCTTGGACGGAACCCGGCGCTCGTCCCCCATCCCGGCCTGCCGCCCATAGCCAGCCCTCCGTCACCTCTTCACCGCGTCCGACCGCCCCAAGGCCCCCGCCGCCGCTCCAGCGCCGGGCAGCCATCGCCGCCGCCGCCAGTCCTTAGCCTCCGCCATGACGACCGCGTCCAACTCGCAGGTGCGCCAGAACTACCACCAGGACTCAGAGGCCGCCTTCAACCGCCAGATCAACCTGGAGCTCTACGCTTCCTACGTTTACCTGTCCTACCTGTCCATGTCTTACTACTTTGACCGCGATGATGTGGCTTTGAAGAACTTTGCCAAATACTTTCTTCACCAATCTCATGAGGAAAAGGAACATGCGGAGAAACTGATGAAGCTGCAGAACCACCGAGGTGGCCGAATCTTCCTTCAGGATATTAAGAAACCAGACTATGACGACTGGGAGAGCGGGCTGAATGCGATGGAGTGTGCTTTACATTTGGAAAAAAATGTGAATCAGTCACTACTGGAACTGCACAAACTGGCCACTGACAAAAATGACCCCCATTTGTGTGACTTCATTGAGACACATTACCTGAATGAGCAGGTGAAAGCCATCAAAGAATTGGGTGACCACGTGACCAACTTGCGCAAGATGGGAGCACCCGAATCTGGCTTGGCAGAGTATCTCTTTGACAAGCACACCCTGGGAGACAGTGATAATGAAAGCTAAGCCTCAGGCTAATTTCCCCATAGCCATGGGGTGACTTCCCTGGTCACCAAGGCAGTGCATGCATGTTGGGGTTTCCTTTACCTTTTCTATAAGTTGTACCAAAACATCCACTTAAGTTCTTTGATTTGTACCATTCCTTCAAATAAAGAAATTTGGTACCCAGGTGTTGTCTTTGAGGTCTTAGGATGAATCAGAAATCTATCCAGTCCATCTTTCAGATTCCTTAAGTGCCGTTGTTCATTTCTAATCACGCTAATCAAAAAGAAACAGAGTATTTGTATTTATTAAACGCCTTAGTTTGGGCAGTATACTAAGGTATGCCTGTCTCGGATTTCAGACAGGACTAAGGAAGGGTTCCTGACTCAATCCAGTGTCTGAGCTACATGTTTCCGATGGTTCAGTCTAGCTTTCAACAGTTTTTATGAATGAAAGGCATTAAAGGCTGAAGTAGTCCTGGACTACTGATTTTTATCTGTTAAGCTAACCGTTTGATTCAGGCTGTCACAGGACATGTTCTTCAGTATGGACAGCTGTATGGCTGTGACTGGATCAGTGTCCTGCTGGTGTACACACTGGAGAGGACCTGGCTGGCGAAGCATGCCCGTTGGGAAGCAAGTTAGGAATATGCTTCATCCCTAGTGAGAATGGGAGAGAATTAACAGTGTGAATATGGAAGGAACCTTCATTTCAAATACTAAAATGTTGCAGTAGGAGGGCAAAGGTTGAGAGGATCCTTTTTTTTTTTTTTTTTTTTT
>NW_016821812.1:565297-620360 GCF_001698545.2 Rhinopithecus bieti | reverse complement strand
AAAAAAAAAAAAAAAAAAAAAAAAAAAAGGATATTTCTGTCTTGTAAGTCAGTCCAGGCTGGGTATGCAGGCTGCTCTGCTTTGCACAACCATTTTGGGTCCCACGTTCCTTGCAGTTCATTTTTCCACTGTCCTAGAATGCTGTCTTTGTCTCTAATCAACATTGGCTGCAGTCAAAAGTACATCTCAGAAATATCTGATTTCCAGCTCTGAAGAAGGGGAAAGAGTTTGGAAGTTTGCATAAGCAATGTTTTAAAGCCCATTCTGCACATGGTACATAACACCTTCTCTTCTACTCTTTTGATGAAAGCTTTGTTGCATGGTCATGCTAACCCATAAGGGAGTTGGGAACCTAGCTAGGAGGCCATTGCCCAACCTAAACTTTATTACCATGTATCAGTGTCACCCAGCCAGCCTGCAGGAAGGCGGCGACTGGAATCCAGGTCTTCCAACTCCTGGGCCAGTATCAGTATCACACTAGCATTTGTTTACTCAGCCTATATGTATCAAGTACCTCTTGAGTTCTGGTTCCATGTCATAATGTGAAGACAGAAAGCTTTATAAAACATAGTTTCACAAATTATCTATAAAATATGTATCACTTGCATCTTTAATCTGACAGCAGATTTTACATATAAAGAAACTTTCATATATGGCTATTAAAGTAACAAAAATTACAGGTTTATATAATTTTTTAATTTTCCAGAAGACACATACTATAGGGATAAACAAACATAAAAGGAACAGAGAATCTTTAAATGGACCCAAATACATCTCAGAATTTAGAGTACGAAAAAATACATTTCAAATTAGTTCTGAATAAAAAAGATAAATTATACATGAAAATGGTTTGAGGACCACTGGCTAGCAATATTGAAAATGATAAGAATAGGTTTTACCGCAGCCCTTAAGATAATTCATGTTATTTAAAGATGTGACTTAAAGAAATTATGAACGTCAAAACATTTAAAAATTAACCTTGAGAAAAATCTTTCCAAGCAAAAACTAAAACCAGAAGCTACAAAGGAAAATCTTAATACGTGCGATATGTCAGAAGCAAAATCTTATGTATAGGAAGAAAAAACATGTAAAAATTCAAAAGATACATTTTCAAAACATATGACAATAGACTAATTTCCTTGAAATATAAATAACTTTTACGAATCAATAACAATTTTTAAATGGGCAAGACATGACTATATACAGGAAAAGAAACTCGAAATCCAATAAACATATGAAAACAATGCAGTATCTTTTTCACTATCGGATTGTACAATATTTAAAATTGATAATACACGGCATTGAAGAGAATATAGAAAAACTAGAACTGAGGTTGGACATGGTGGCTCATGCCTGTCATTCCAGCACTTTGAGAGACCAAGCTGGAAGGATTGCTTGAGGCTGGGAGTTTGAGACCAGCCTAGGCAACGTAGCGAGATCCAATCTCTACAATAAATAAATAAATAAATAAATAAAAATTGTAATTAAAAAGAAAAACCAAGCTGGGCGCGGTGGCTCACACCTGTAATCCCAGCACTTTGGGAGGCCAAGATGGTTGGATCATCTGAGGTCAGGAGTTCGAGACCAGCCTGGCCAAAATGGTGAAACCTTGTCTCTACTAAAAATACAAAAATTAGCTGGGCGTGGTGGTGAACGCCTATAATCCCAGCCACTTGGGAGTCTGAAGCAGGAGAATCACTTGAATCTGGGAGGCAGAGGTTGCAGTGGGCAGAGATCATGCCACTGCACTCCAGCCTGGGCTACAAGAGTGAAACTCCGTCTCAAAAAACATAATAAATAAATTTTTTTAAAAAAGAAAAACCAGAACTATTATACACTGTTGGTGAGAGTATAAATTAGTATTAGCTTTTTAGAAGAAAATTTTCAATACTATCAAAATTTTAAAATATGTTCATAGTTTGATCTAACAATTCCACTTCTAGAAACATATTTTAATGGTATACAAATGAACAAAAATATGTATGTACAGGTGTTCATCTTAACATTACTTTTCATAGAAAACAAGTTTGGGGTGCAACTTAAATGTCTGTGGTAGTATCAAAATTTATCCTCAAATTGATACTCCTCCCTTCAAAAAGGAGAGTCAAATTACCTGCCCTGTGAGTGTGATTCTAACAAATAGGAAGAATACTGTGGAAGTGATGCCAACAGACTTTTAAGACTGGGTTATAAAAGGTGTTTTGACTTCCTCCTTGTTCTCTTTCCTGGATTACTCACTGGGGAAGAAGCCAGTTGCCATGTTGAGAGGACACTCAAGTAATACTGTGGAGAGACCCACGTGGCAGGAACTGAAGCCTCCTGCCAACAGCCATGTGAATGAGCCAGCTTGAAAGTGGATTCTCCAGCACTTGTCAAGGCTTCACATGATTTCGACTCCAGCTGATATCTTCACTGAAGCCTCGTGAGAGACCCAGAGTCAGAACACCCCAGCTAAGACACTCTTGAATTCATTACCAGAGGACAATGAGATAATAAATGTTTTAAGCTGCTGAGTTTAGGGATAGTTTGCTAAGCAATAATGGATTACAAATATAATATCAACAATAAAAAGCTGGCTAGTATTGTACTGATGCACAATGGAACTTTATGCATTGTTAAAAATAATATCTTCTGCTTGAGATGTAGAAAGCTAGAAAGCACCTTGCAAGTGTGAGAATTCCCATTCTCGGAGAGATGAGAGATTCCCATTCACAGAGAGATGAGACTCAAGCACTTGCTTACCTGTGGCAGGTACAGCCATACTACTGGAAGGAAGAATTAAGCTAAAATCTTTAATGGTCCAGTGTAGGTTTGCAAGAGAAAATAGAAACCCCAAGAGCCACAGATAATAAGGAAAATTTGCATCCACTTGCAGACTTTTCTCAAAGTATCTCACTGAGCACTAACAAAAAAAAAGACCAACAAGAGTCCTGAGAAAGCATCCTTCCGGGCATAGACCTAGGGGCGGAGAATATCAGTCGCTACAAGAGAGACACAAAACCACGTTCAGATGCTATTGCCCCATTTCTCCTACAAAGGCCTTAAAAGCCTAGAGGAAGGGTAACAAACACTGCCACTCCAGGGGGCTGGTACATCCAACACAGCTGGAGAAAAAGTAACAAAACTTAAAAACTAAAACAACAACAACAACAAAATCCCTCTGATTCTGGGAAAGGGGCAGGAATATGTGCTGAGCCCAAAACTGCTGTTTTGGGGAGGGACAGAGACACTTGGTCATACCCTTCAAGACCCAGGGACAGAGCACCTGCAGGAATCAGAACTGAGAATCACAACCAAGCGCCTCACCTCTCTGTCCCCACCGCCCCGCTAACAAGCACTGACTAACAATTAATGATGGAATACTCCTGGGAGAGCTACAAGTGTATGGAGAAAGAAACTGACAGACAGCGGAGAAGACCTAAAATTGAAGATGAAGCAGACATTAGGGAAAACCCCTGGGCAAACAAGTCCGTATCCTAAACACAAGGTAAGATTTGAAGTGCCTGGTTTACTTAAGGTCACCATAGCAACAAAAATCCCAAGGATCTAAACAAAGTAATAAAGACTGCAAGAAAGGGTAATCACATGAGTAAGTATAAAAGCTTTTCTCCCATATATGTATATTTATATGTATTATATATTTATATATTATATATTTATATGTTATAAAATTTATATAAGAACAAATAACACATAAATAACATAAGTAACACATTTTCTTTAAATTTAAACAATTATCTTAAATATACATTAATATTAATATGTAATAATCTATAAATAACATATATTATATAGTTATATTGTATATAACATTTAGAATATATTATATATAATATTAAATATATTATTATATTATATAGTAAACTATGTTATATATTTATATGAAAGGTATACATATGGACGTAGATCAATGTTAATAATTATATTTTTTATATAATTTATGTATTGTATATATTATATGATAATATATAGAATTTATATGTTTAGTATTTATAAATTAATAAAACTATATGTTTATATAGGCACATAGGTAAATATGATGAGTATATAGATATATATATATTAATATAATATGTTTATATACATATATATTATGCATATTTAAAGATAATTGTTTAAATTTTAAATAAGAACAATGTGTTATGAAGTTTCTAATTTATAAAGAATTAAAATGTATGACAACACAGCCAGGTGTGGTGAGTCACACCTGTAATCGCACTTTGGGAGACCAAAGTGGAAGGATCACTTGAGGTCAGGATTTTGAGGGCAACTTGGGCAACATAGTGAGACCTTGTCTTTACAAAAAATTAGCCACACATGGTGCCACACACCTGTGGTCCCAGCTACTTGGGAGGCTGAAAATATTCTAAGTCGAAAATGCATTAAATTTACCTTACCTACCAAACATCATAGCATAGTATAACCTACCTTAAATGTGCTCAGAACACTTAACGTTAGCCTACAGCTGGGCAAATCATCTAATACAAAACTTGTTTTAGAATAAAGTTTTGAGTGTGTCATGTAATATATTGAGTACTTTGCTAAAAATGAAAAACAGAATGGCTGTATCAGTCGTTTACCCCTGGGATTGAGTGACTGACTGGAAGCTGAGGCTTGCTGCCACTGCCCAGAATCGTGAGAGAGTATCTGATCCCATAGTAGTAACTTGGGAAAAGAGAAAAATTCACAGTATAGTTTCTACTGAATGCATACAGACTTCACACCATTGTAAAGTTGAAAAATCGTAAGTTAAACCTTCCTAAGTTGATACCATTTGTTCTTGAACCATACTATCAATTAGTTTAACCTAATTAACATTTATAGGTCCCTGAATCCAACAATGAAAGAATACACACATTCTTCTCAAACGCACACAGAACATTTAACAAGACAGCCCACTATTATGAGTTAAATTGTGTCCCTCCAAAATTCATATGTAGAAGTCTTGATATGGTTTGACTGTATCTCTACCCAAATCTCAACTTAAATTGTATCTCCCAGAATTCCTGTGTGTTGTGGGAGGGACCCAGGGGTAGGTAATTGAATCATGGGAGCCAGTCTTTCCCATGCTATTCTCGTGATAGTGAATAAGTCTCACGAGATCTGATGGGTTTATCAGGGGTTTCTGCTTTTGCTTCTCCCTCATTTTCTCTTGCCGCCACCATGTAAGAAGTGCCTTTCGCCTCTCACCATGATTCTGAGGCCTCCCCAGCCATGTGGAACTGTAAATCCAATTAAACCTCTTTTCCTTCCCAGTCTCAGGTATGTCTTTATCCGTAGTGTGAAAATGAACTAATACAGTAAATTGCTACCAGTAGAGTGGTATGTTGCTGAAGATACCTGAAAATGTGGAACAACTTTGGAATTGGGTAACAGGCAGAGACTGGAACAGTTTGAAGGGCTCAGAAGAAGACAGGAATATGTGGGAAAGTTTGGAACTTCCTAGAGACTTGTTGAATGGTTTTGCCCAAAATGCTGATAGCAATATGGACATTAAGATCCAGGCTGAGGTGGTCTCAGATGGAGACGAGGAACTTGTTGGGAACTGGAGAAAAGGTGCCTCTTGTTACGTTTTAGCAAAGAGACTGGCAGCATTTTGCCCCACCCTAGAGATTTGTGGAACTTTGAACTTGCGAGATGATTTAGGGTATCTGGCGGAAAAAATTTCTAAGCAGCAAAACATTCAAGAGGTGATTTGGGTGCTGTTAAAGGAATTCAGTTTTATGACGGAAGCAGAGCATAAAAGTTTAGAAAATGTGCAGCCTCATTATGTGACAGAAAAGAAAAACCCATTTTCTGGGGAGAAATTCAAGCTGGCTGCAGAAATTTGTATAAGTAGCGAGAAGCCTAATGTGAATCCCCAAGACCATGGGGAAATGTCTCCAGGCCATGTCAGAGACTTTCACTGCAGCCTGTCCCATCACAGGCCTGGAGGCCCAGGAGGAAAAAGGGGTTTTGTGGGCCAGGCCCAGGGTCCCCGTGCTGTGTGCAGCCTAGGGACTTGGTGCTCTGTGTCCCAGCTGCTCCAGCTGTGGCTGAAAGGGGCCATTGTATAGCTTGGGCTGTGGCTTCAGAGGGTGGAAGCCCCAAGTCTTGGCAGCTTCCATGTGGTGTTGAGCCTGTGGGTGCACAGAAGTCAAGAATTAAGGTTTGGGAACCTCTGCCTAGATTTCAGAAGATGTATGGAAATGCCTGGATGCCCAGGCAAAAGTTTGCTGCAAACGCGGGGCCCTCATGGAGAACCTCTTAGGGCAATGTAGAAGGGAAATGTGGGATCAGAGCCCCCACACAGAGTCCCTATCGGGGCACTGCCTAGTGCAGCTGTGAGAAGAGGGCCATCGTCCTCCAAACCCCAGAATGGTAGATCCACTGACAGCTTGCACTGTGCACCTGGAAAAGCTGCAGACACTCAACGCCAGTCCATGAAAGCAGCTTGGAGGGAGGCTGTACCTCCACAGGGGTGGAGCTGCCCAAGACCATGGGAACCTACCTTTTGCATCCGTGTGACCTGGATGTGACACCTAGAGTCAAAGGAAATCATTTCGGAGCTTTAAAATTTGACTGTCTCACTAGATTTCAGACTTGCATGGGCCCTGTAACCCCTTTGCTTTGGCCAATTTCTCCCATTTGGAATGGCTTTATTTACCCAATACCTGTACCCCCATTGTATCTAGGAAGTAACTAGCTTGCTTTTGATTTTACAGGCTCATAGGTGGAAGGCCTTATCTCAGATGAGACTTTGGACTCTGGACTTTTAGGTTAATGCTGAAATGAGTTAAGACTTTGGGGGACTGTTGGAAAGACATGATTGGTTTTGAAATGTGAGGACATGAGATTTGGAGGGACCAGGGACAGAATGATATGGTTTGGCTGTGTTCCCACCCAAATCTCAATTTGAATTGTATCTCCCAGAATCTCCACATATTGTTGGGGGGACACAGGGAGAGGTAATTTATTCATGGGGGCTGGTCTTTCCCGTGCTATTCTTATGATAGGGAATAAGTCTCATGAGATCTGATGGGTTTATCAGGGGTTTCCACTTTTGCTTCTTCCTCATTTTCTCTTGCCACCACCATGTAAAAAGTCCCTTTCGCCTCCCACCATGATTCTGAGGCCTCCCCAGCCATGTGGAATTGTAAGTCCAATTAAACCTCTTTTTCTTCCCAGTCTCAGGTATGTCTTTATCAGCAGCATGAAAATGGACTAATACAAGTCTTAACCCCAAGTATCTCAGAATATGACTATATTTGGAGATAGGGTCTTTAAGAGGTAAAATGAGTTCAAAGAGTAGACACTAATCCTACATGACTAATGTCCTTATAAGAAGAGGAGATGAGGACAGACAGGCATGCACAGAGGGATGACCATGTGAGACAAAGGTGTCTACTAGCCAAGGAGAGAGGCCTTAGAAAGAACCCAGGCCGGGCGCAGTGGCTCATGCCTGTAATCCCAGTACTTTGGGAGGCCGAGGTGGGTAGATTACCTGAGGTCAGGAGTTCGAGATCAACCTGGCCAACATGGTGAAACCCCCATCTCTACTAAAAATACAAAATTAGCCAGGTGCAGTGATGGGCACCTGTAATCCCAGCTACTTGGGAGGCTGAGGCAGGAGAATCGCGTGAGCCTGGGAGGCGGAAGTTGCAATGAGCCGAGATTGCACCACTGCATCCAAGCCTGGGTGACAGAAAGAGACTCTGTCTCAAAAAGAAAAAAAAAAAAAAGGAAAGAAATAACCAACCCAGCTGACACTTTGATGTCACGTGTCTAGTCTCCAGAATTATAAGAAAGCAAATGTCTGTGGTTTAAGCTACCCAGTCTGTGGCACTTTGTTACATCAGTTCTGGAAACTAATGGAACCAACCACAGTCTTGGTCAAAAAACAAATCTCAATAAATTTATAAGAGCTAAATCCTATAATTATGTTTTCAATCACAGTGGAATTAAAAATCAATAAAAGATATCTGGAAAACTATGTGTTTGGGCCGGGCGCGGTGGCTCAAGCCTGTAATCCCAGCACTTTGGGAGGCCGAGACGGGCGGATCACGAGGTCAGGAGATCGAGACCATCCTGGCTAACATGGTGAAACCCCGTCTCTACTAAAAAATACAAAAAACTAGCCGGGCGAGGTGGCGGGCGCCTGTAGTCCCAGCTACTCGGGAGGCTGAGGCAGAAGAATGGCCTAAACCCAGGAGGCGGAGCTTCCAGTGAGCTGAGATCGTGCCACTACACTCCAGCCTGGGCGACAGAGCGAGACTCCGTCTCAAAAAAAAAAAACCTATGTGTTTGAAAATGAAATAATGCTATTTTAAATAACCATGAGTCAAGGAGATAGCAAAAGGCAATTAGGAAGTATTTCTAATTATGTGAAAATGAAAGCATATTAAAACTTGTGGGATCCAGCTAAAGTAGTAATTAGAGGGAAGTTCATAACAGTAAACCTGTTTATTAGAGAGGAAGAAATATTTTAAACCACTGGCCTCAACTTCCATCTTTCTTTTTCTTTTCTTTTTTTTTTCAGGATAGAATCTCGCTCATGTTGCCCAGGCTGGAGTGCAATGGCGCAATCTCAGGTCACTGCAACCTCCACCTCCCGGGTTCAAGCGATTCTCCTGCCTCAGCCTCCCAAGTAGCTGGGATTACAGGTGCCCACCACCACATCTGGCTAATTTTTGTATTTTTAGTACAGATGGGGTTTCACATGTTGGCCAGGCTAATCTCAAGCTCCTGACTTCAGGTGACCCTCCCACCTCGGCCTCCTAAAGTGCTGGGATTATGCAGGCAACTTCCACCTTTAAAAACTATTAAAAGAGGAGCAAATAAAACACAAGTTAAGTAGAAGGAAGAAAATAATAAAGATCAAGTAGAAATGAATAAAACAGAAAATATAAGAACAATGAAGGAACTTGATGAAATGAAATTTTGTTGTTTTTGAAAACATGAATAGAATTGATCAACCTCTAGCCAGACTTATCAGGGAAAAAAGAGAGAAAACACAAATTATTAATATTATCAGGGAAATAAGAGAGAAAATACAAATTATTAACATTAGTAATAAAAGAAGTGACATCACTACCTATACTACAGATATTATAAGACAAATAAGGGATTGCTATGAACAGCTTTATGCTAATAAATCCAACAACTTAGTTGAAAGAAAAAACTTATTTTTTCTCTTCTCTTTTTTTTTTTAGAGATGGAGTCTCGCTCTGTTGTCCAGGCTGGAATGCAGTGGCGTGATCTCAGCTCACTGCAAGCTCTGCCTCCCAGGTTCATGTCATTCTCCTGCCTCAGCCTCCCGAGTAACTGGGACTACAGGCCCCCGCCACCATGTCCGGCTAATTTTTTTGCATTTTTTTAGTAGAGATGAGGTTTCGCCACGTTAGCCAGGATGGTCTCGATCTCCTGACCTCGTGATCCACCCGCCTCAGCCTCCCAAAGTGCTGGAATTACAGGTGTGAGCCACCGCGCCCTGACTTCTTTTCTTGTTTTTAGACACAGGGTCTGGCTTTGTCACCCAGGCAAGAGTGCAGTAGTGTGATTGCAGCTCACTAGTCTCTACCTCCCAGGCTCAAGCAATCCTTCTGCTTCAGCCTCCCAAGTAGCTGGGACTACAGGTATGTGCCATCATGCCCAGCTAATTTTTAAAATGTTTTAATAATGATAAGGTCTCCCTGTGTTGTCCAGGCTGGACTTGAACTTCTGGCCTCAAGTGACCCTCCCACCTTGGCCTCCCAAAGTGCTTGGATTATAGGCATGAGCCACTGTACCAGCCAGAAAACAACTTTTTTTGAAAATAATAAACTGTGATAGTGTGATACAATAATATTTCTTTGGTCTCTGTC
The DNA here is from genome assembly GCF_001698545.2 of Rhinopithecus bieti. Classification (NCBI taxonomy): domain Eukaryota; kingdom Metazoa; phylum Chordata; class Mammalia; order Primates; family Cercopithecidae; genus Rhinopithecus; species Rhinopithecus bieti. The sequence continues at coordinate 610,518 of NW_016821812.1, read as the reverse complement.
CCAGTTTCTAAGACAGAGCTCCTAAAATCCTTATATATAAGAGTTCTAGGATAATCTTTTGTTTTAATATTTGGTCTTTGACCCTGGTTCCTGAAACAGAGTTCCTAAATCTCTTGGAATTTCCAAGGTAAGAGGGGTACCTTTTGTCCTAATGAGGATATTCTTGGTGGGACCCTGGATTGCCTCAGGATGGGAATTGGTTGCTAGGGGAACCAAACATGTAATTAGAGGGTTGGAACTTTCAGCCCCTCCCCATTACCTCTGGGGAGGGAAGAGGGGCTGAAGGTTAAGTAGATAACCAATGGCCAGTGATTTAATCAGTCATCCCTACATAATGAAGCCCATTAAAACCCAAAAGGACACGTTTAGAGAGCTTCTGGGTTGCTGAGTGTGTGGAGGTACTGGGAAGGTGACAATCCCAGGGAGGGCGTGGAAGCTCCTTACCCCTTCTCTTATACCTTGCCCTGTGTGTCTCTTCCATCTGGCTGTTCATCTGTATTTTTTGTATTATCCTTCATAATAAACCAGCAAATGTAAGTAAGTGTTGCCCTGAGTTCTGTAAGCCTTCCTAGCAAATTAATAGAACCCAAAGAGAGTATAGTGGGAATCCCAATCTATAGCCAGTCAGTCAGAAGTATAGGTGACAACCTGCTACTTTTAATTGGTGTCTGAAGTGACAGGCAGTCTTGTGGGGTGGAGCCCTTAACTTGTGGGATCAAACTCTAACTCCAGGTAAATAGTGTCAGAATTGAATTGAATTATGGGATACCTAATTGGTGTTCACTGTAGAACTGGTTGTTGGTGGAAAGAAATCCCGCGCATCTTGGTGACCAGAAGACATATATTTTGTATTGAGTCTTGAGGGCAAGTGTGGGAGAAACAGTTTTCTTCCTATCTTATACACCTAGCAAAGCTCACTCAAGGAGAAATGGATAACCTCAATAGCCCTATATCTATTAAATACATTGAATTTATACTTAAAATCTTCCCACAAAGAACCCCCCACCCAGAACTATACGTTTTCACAAAGGAATTTTATAAAACATTAAGGAAGTAATACAAATTTTGGCATATCCCTCTAAAAAAATTGAAGAGTAAGAAGTACTTTCCAATTAATTCCTGAGGTCAGTATTACTTCCAGACAAAGCTGTTAAAAAAAAAGGAACATGACAGATCAATGTCAGTCACAAGCATATATACAAAAATTCATAACACGATTTTACAAAACAGTCCAGCAATATATAAAATGACCCTAAATCATGAATGAGTGGTATTCTCCCTGAAATGCAGGTTGATTTCATATTTAAAAATTAATACAAGTCACAATATTAACAGATCAAAATGAAAAACCGTGTAATCATCCCAATATATACAGAAAAAAATTAAATAAAATCCAACATCCCTTTCTTGAAAAATTCTCAGAAATTTAGGAATAGGAGGAACATTATCAATCCGATAAACAGCATCTATGAAATACCTAGTGCTAACATCACATTTAACAGCCAAAGTATGCTTTCCTCCTCAAATCAGAAACAAAACACATTTCTACTCTCATGGCTGCTATTTCTACTCTCATAGCTGCTATTTCACAATGTCCTGGAGGTTCAAGCCTCAACAGAAGGCTTTTCGACAAGAAAAGAAATAAAAACGTCCAAATTGGAAAGTAAAGAGTGAAACTGTCTTTATTCATAGATATAATAGACTATATAGAAAATCCAGTGGAGTTTACCAGGAAAAATGACTAGAACTAAAAAGTGAGTTTAGCAAGATTGCAGGATATGAGATTAGCATGCAAAAATAAATTGTATTTATACATATACAGTCATGCATCACATAACCATATTTCAGTCAATGACTGACCACATGTATAATGGTGGTCCGATAAGATTATAATGGGGCTGAAAAATTTCTATCACCTACTGATGTTGTAACCGTCATGATGTCAAAGTGGAGAGGGCATCACTTGTGGTGAGAAACTAAGATTGTACTGCCAGTCGTATAAAAGTGTAGCACATACAATTATATACAGTACATAATACTTGATAAACAACTATGTTACTGGTGTCTATATTTACTATATTATGTTTTGTCATTACTTTGAGAGTATTCCTTCTACTTACAAAAAAAAATTAACTGTAAAACAGTCTCAGGCAGGTCCTTCAGGAGATATTCCAGAAGAAAGCATTTTTATCACAGGAGATGACCGCTCTATGGATGTTACTGCCCTTGAAGACCTTCCACTGGGACAAGATGTAGAGGTGGAAGACAGTGATATTGATGATCCTGACCCCGTGTAGGCTTAGGCATGTGTGTGTGTGTGTGTGTGTGTGTCTTCATTTTTAACAACAAAAAAAAACTGTGGCCGGGCGTGGTGGCTCATGCCTGTAATCCCAGCTCTTTGGGAGGCCGAGGCGGGTGGATCACAAGATCAAGAGATCAAGACCATTCTGGCCAACATGGTGAACCCCTGTCTCTACTAAAAATACAAAAACTAGGTGGGTGTGGTGGGTGCCTGTAGTCCCAGCTACTCAGGAGGCTGAGGCAGGAGACTCCCTTGAACCCAGGAAGCAGATGTTGCAGTGAGCCGAGATGGTGCCACTGTACACCAGCCAGGCGACAGAGCGAGACTCCATCTCAAAAAAAAAAAAAAAAAAAAAAGTTGTAAAAGTTTTAAAAAATTGTTAAAATAGAAAAAAACTTATAGAATAAGGATATAGAGAAAGAAAATACTGTTATACAGCCATATAATGTGTTTGTCTTTTAAGCTGTGTTGTTATAAAAGAATCAAAAGTTTTTTAAAATTAAAAGTTTATAAAGTCAAAATTATAGTAAGTGGAGGTTAACTCATTATTGAAGAAAGGAAAATTTTTAAAGTAAGTGTGTTGTAGCCTAAGTGTACAGTATTTATAAATCCTGTAGTAGTGTACAGTAATGTCCTAGGCCTCTGTATTTACTCGCCACTCACTGACTCACCCACAGCAACTTCCAGCCCTGTAAGCTCCATTCATGGTACGTGCCCTCTATTAGGTGTGCCACTTTCTATCTTTTATACTGTATTTTTACTGAAACTTTTCTATGTTTAGACCTGTTTAGATATACAAAGACTATTATCTTACAATTGCCTGTAGCATTCAGTACAGTACCATGTTGTACAGATTTGTAGCCCAGCAGTGATAGGCCTTCCCATATACCCTAGGTGTGTAGCAGGCGATGTCATCTAGGTTTGTTTGTTCACACAACAATGAACTCACTAAATGACGCATTTCTCAGAACATATTCCTGTTGTTAAACTACCTATGACTGTACTAGTACTGCAAAATCAGAAATTTAAAACAATTTTAATGCCACTTATAATAGCATCAAAAATATGAAATACTTAGGGCCAAACTTGAAACAGTATTTGAGAAATCTGGGGAAAAAATACAAAAGACCTAAATAAATGGAGAGATATACCATGTTTATAATCAGAAGACTCAATATTGTTGCGATGTCAAATCTTCTTGAATTTACCTACAGATTTAACGCAATCCTAATAAAAATCTCAGTTGGATTTTTGGTAGAAATTGGCAAAACGATTCTAAAATTAATACGGAAATGCAGAGAACTTAGAATAGTGAAAACAATGTTGAAGAAGAAGATTGGAGAGCAAACCACCATGAAGCCATCTCCTTCACTATCCCATTCCTCATCTAGTGTGGCTCTGAGTAGTAAATAATTGATCAGTCACTCTCTAGATATTGTTGTATATTAACAAATTTCTCTCAACTAGGCAGTAAGCAACTTAAAAGCATATATTATATTCTAGTTGTAAACACCTCTTCAGTTACAATGGCACAGTGCTTAAAATCCTACACTCTCAAGGCAGACAGGATTTATGGCCCAGTTTCTGTATTTATTATCTAAGGGACTGGGGCAACTCCCTTCTTTGTGCTTAGTTTCTCCATCTGCGAAATGGGGCAGCAATAATAACAACGGTGTCCACACAGAGTGGCTATGGCACTTAAATAGAATAAGACGAGTGCCTGGCACCAGTCTATACCCACTTGTCTTTTGAATAAACGGTCTCAAAGATCAGAAAGCAGGTAGTTGCTGAAATTAGGTTGACTGGCACAAGTTAACCCTCACCTTTCACCATAAAAATTCCATTCTGAAACGCACTGCAAGCTTTGGTTAAGTGTACTTGATTAGAGTGTTTGGAGCAACATAGTAAGATAAAATAGTTGTAGCCAAAGTTATTTTTCAGAAAATAATTTGAGGCTAGGCTGAAAGCCCTCAATCCAATGATAAGGAAAGTCTCCTAATATATTAATGTGTATTCCCCACTTAATGTGTATTCCCCTTAATGTGTATTCCCCACTGGGGCTCAAGCCCTGTCAAAACATCGTTTAATTAATAGAGGAGGGAGATAAGACATTAAAAGGCTGCCTGTCAGCGATGTTGAGCCGTGGGCCCTGGCTCACACCTTAATCCCAATGGTTGGCTAACGCGGGAGGATCGTTTGAGGCCAGGAACTCGAGACCAGCCTGGGCAACACAGCAAGACCTCCTCTCTACATAAGCTTAATAAAATAAAAGAATAAAATAAAAATAAAATAAAATAAAATAGCTGGGCGTGGTGGCATGTGCCTTTGGTCCCAGCTACTCAGGAGGCTGAGGTGGGAGACTCGCTTGAGGCCAGGAGGTAGAAGTTTCAGGGAGCCGAGATCATGCCACTGCACTCCAGCCTGGGTGACAGAGCGTGACCCTGACTCAAACAAACAAACAAACAAACAAACAAACAAAAAAGATATTGCGTGTTTTTTGTTCCAGGAATTTCTGGTCTGTAAAACCACCTGGGGCCAGGCACACTGGCTAACGCCTGTAATCCCAGCTCTTTGGGAAGCTGAGGCGGGCGGATCACCTGGCGTCAGGAGTTTGAGACCAGCTTGGCCAACACGGTGAAACCCCATCTCTACTAAAAATACAAAAAATTGGCCGGGCCTGGTGGTGGGCGCCTGTAATCCCAGCTACTGCGGAGGCTGAGGCAGGAGAATCGCTTGAACCCGGGAGGCGGAGGTTGTGGTGAGCCGAGATCGCGCCACTGCACTCTCTGGGCGACAGAGCGAGACTTCGTCTCAAAAAGAAAGAAAAAGAAAAGAGGAGACCCAGGGTATGAGCGCAGGAGGCCGGCGCTGCCGGGACTACGCGCGTGCGGTAAACTGTCCCAGAGGCCCGCCCCCGGCTGCCGCGCCGCGTGCCCGCCCCTCCCGGCTCCATAAGGGGAGGAGGGGGCCGGCGGAGTTTCCCTCCACGCCCAGCGGCCCTGGGCGGGCTTTTCGGCGGCTTCTCATAAGCAGGTGGCTTCGTCTCTCCGGCACCGGTAGGTTTCTCCGGCACCGGTTCGGGGCCTGCCCGGACCTCGCCGCGCACTGCAGAACCTCGCCCAGCGCCCACCATGCCCCGGCAGCTCAGCGCGGCGGCCGTGCTCTTCGCTTCCCTGGCCGGTGAGTGGCGCGCAGGGCTTCCCGCGGTGGCCCTGCCGTGTCGGTCCCCTGTCATCTAAACGCACTCTGGAGTCCCGGGCGCCACAGGACCGGCTGTGGGTAGGGAGGTGTGGCGCGTCCAAGGGCTTCCCTGCTGAAACTTGTTTTCCGTGAGTTACTCAGAGCAGGTGTCAACCCCAAAGACAGTAACACTGTCCCTCGCTTCCAAAAGGGTTCTGGGCACCTTCTCTGTAGAGGTCACTTGGATTTAAGAGATGGATTTAGGAATGGGAGTATTGGCTTTGTTATCCGGGAAAAGCGCTCATGTCTTGCTCTTCCTTGCATCAGATGTGGTCTGACAGATTGTGCCATTTCAGAAAGGTGTAGGACAGAGTGTCAAAGACTTTTTTTTTTTTTTTAAATTATCATTGTACTTCCCATCCCAGATGCCGTCTGGGACGCTGAGTTTATGATTATTTTATGTTCCGACCCTCCGCTTTCTCCAAAGCTTTTCCCCCTAGACATTGAGTCCTCTTGGGTGCTGTGGTGCTGTTCCTGTGATGAAGTTTACTGGTTAATCGAACGTCCTGAGAGTACTGCCTCCGTCCCCACCGCCCGGCTAGCATGCTCAAGCAGGGGGCACGGTGGCCTTTGCTTGTGACACGAATGCTAGGAATGTTAGGAAAGCTGTGGGAAGGGTCGTGCCAGCTGCCCTCACCTAGGCAGTTCCCCCTGCGCCACGCTTTCAGGCTACAGTTTCAGGTTCTTTCAGGGGACAGAAGAGGAAATCATCATTGTGCTTCTCAGGGCAAGCTATTAAAAAAGCAAAACAATCTCAGCCTAGCGGTAACCCAAAGTGACCTGTATGTGAGCGATCCTTGAATGGGTGGATAGACTCAGAAACACAATGATATTGACAGGCCGGGGCGGTGGCCCACGCCTGCAATCCCAGCACTTTGGGAGGCCGAGGCCCGTGGATCACTTGAGGTCAAGAGTTCGAGACTAGCCTGGCCAATGGTGAAACCCTGCCTCTACTGAAAATACAAAAATTAGCCAGGCACGGTGGTGTGCACCTGTAATCCCAGGTACTTGGGAGGCTGAGGCAGGAGAATTGCTTGAACCCAAGAGCGGAGGTTGCAGTGAGCCAAGATGGTGCCACGGCACTCCAACCTAGGTAACAAAGTGAGACTCTGTCTCAAAAATAAATAAATAAATACACAGTGAGTATTGACAATTCAAGGGTAAGTGGAGAGAAAATACCCACATTACCCGTTCCTTTCTGAGCTACAAATTCTCAGAGGTAAGCTAGGTGAAGGATGCATGAGAGGTTTCTTCCTCAGAAGTGGAGTGTTGCATGGCCTTTGAGGGGTGGCACGGAGCTGGATTCAAACCCTTGCCCTGACCCTTACCAGCAGGGAGGTCTTGTTCACATCACCCAACCTTTCGGGTGCTCAGTTTCGTCACTAAAATATGGGGAGAATAATATCCTCTGCCAGGAGTACTGGGGAAACAAATGAGGTAGTGCCTGGAAAGCAATTACTGCAGTGATTTTGTTCAGTGATGTTCATCCGTGTCTCCTGTTTGTCTCTCCAGTCCCTTTCCCATTCACCTCACAACCTGACCGTGAGCCCCTTCTTCACTCAGTACAGGGCTCATCAGCACATGGTAATAACAATGATGGCCATGGCTTCCTGGCACTTTCTGCGTGCCAGGCACTGTTCTCAGTGCTTTAATCCACAAAACAGCTTTGTAAGTACTGCTATCATCTCCATTTTACTTGTGAGGAAATAGAAGCACAAAGAGGTTAAATAACTTGCCCATGATCACATAGCTAGCTGGTGACAGAGTCAAGCTTTGAACCAGAGTCTGTGCCCATAGCAGCTCACCTATGTGCTTTATTCATACATCTACTTACCTATAACTTACTTAGTCTCATAAGAACCCTGAAAAGTAGATGCTATTCTAATCCCTATTTTACGATGAGGGTACTGAGGCAGAGGCAGGTTAAGGAATTGTTCATGGTATTCCATTTAGTGAGTAGCATTCCTGAGACTGGCTTTCAAGACATCTGGTTTTGGCTGGGCGCAGTGACTCACACCTGTAATCCTAGCACTTTGCGATCCTGAGGTGGAAGGTCGCTTGAGGCCAGGAGTTTGAGACCAGCCTGGACAACATAGTGGACTGTGTCTCAAACAAAACAAAACAAAAACGAAGTCTGGCCTTGGGGTTTAGGCTCTACACTACTGTACCACATGGCCCTGCATGCATAGGCTCAAGAAATCCTTGTTGAATTGGAAATGAGCAAAAATCATCAGAAAGTTTTGCTAGGAGAGACAGAGCTTTTGAGTAAACTCTCTGAGTAATCTTTATCCAGTCAACATGCTTCCCTGATCTCAAATTTTCCCTCCAGAAAATGAGGGGATTTAAGTTCATATCAGTTAAGTTTAGGTTCAGTGACACGTAAGAGACAAGCCAAAATAACAGTAGATTAAACAAAATAGTTCTTGTTATTCTTTCATGTGAAAACATATCCAGAGAAATTCAGGTCAGTTCTAGTGTGGGGGTGCTTCACTGGGGATCTGTCATTAGGATCTGACATATAGGTATGTGACTTCTACCCTCAAGGCCTCCTCATGGTTCCACATGTCGGCTGGAGCTCCAGCCATCACATACAAGTTGCAGGTTGGTCAAAGGGGAAAAACAGAAGGGCTATAGAAAGGCAGGCCACACAGGTGATTGAGCTGCCTTCACCCAGCCTTCCCAGAAGGTCCACATGATCTTGATACTTCTCTTCTTTCACTAAAACTCAGTCATATGCTCCCACCCAGCTAGAAAGGAGGCTTAGACACAGAGCTCTTTATTCCAGGCAACAAGTGCTCAGCTGAAGCTTGAGGTTCTGTTAGAAAGAAGGAGAGATTGGATTTTGGAATAGTCAGCCAGCAGTCTGTCACAGGGCTAGTGCCCCTTCTGCTCTAGGGTTTCCTTGATTCTCTCTGCTGCACCCTGCTGGAGCCGCTTCTGCTGCCCCTAGAGGTGCCAGAAAAGGTGCTGGGGGCTAAACTGTGATTCCCTGAACCTGGACATGGCCATGGGGCTCCAATGACTCCCTGACTGTGCTCCTCAGAGCTCTGCAGACAGAGTGTAGTCTCCAAGGCCTGCCAGGCCTGCTCCCTGCTGGTCTCCCCTCCTCACCCCTCCCTTCCCATACCATCCCTGTGCTCTGGTCATGCTGACCTCTTGCTGTTCTCCAGACATACAAGACTTCTGAAGCCTCTATGCCTTTACACATCCTCTTCCTCCTGTCTGGAAACCATCTCCTCCCTTGTCTGCCTGAAGAATGTATCCTTGTTTTGGATTCCCACCCTACCCACACTCTCATAGTATCTGGGGATTTGATAAAGACACTTGTCAGTCGGGCACAGTGGCCCACACCTGTAATCCCAGCACTTTGGGAGTCTGAGGCAGGCAGATCACTTAATCCTAGGAGTTTGAAACCAGCCTGGGCAACATGGTGAGACCCTGTACAAAAAATGCAAAAATTAGCTTGGCATGGTGGCACATGCCTGTAGTCCCAGCTACTAGGGAGGCTGAGGTGGGAGGATTGCTTGAACCTCGGAAGCTGAGGCTACAGTGAGCCCTGAGCATGCCATTGCACTCTAACCTGGGTGACAGAGTGAGACCCTGTCTCAAGGAGAAAACAAAAACAAAAACAAAAAACAAGTCACACTGAGGAGTATGGTCTACTCATGTGTCTGCCTCGCAGTGCCCCTGAGAACAGAGACCTACCCCCGGTGTCTGGTGTGGAGCCTGCCTGAGAGGAGACCCCTACATACTGTTGAGTGGTGTGGCAGGAAAACCAACCAAACGCTGTCTGGGAAGGGACCGACTGTCAGGAAAATACCTAGAAAAGATCCCTTGTGAAATCACTGACTTTCCCAGGGGACTGGGCAATGACTCACCTCACACCCACTGGTTGTAGGGGAACCAAAACCTTCTAACGCCTCTTCATGCAAATTTCCATCTAGTGGAGTCCAAGCAATGGATCAAGGCCCTGGGGTGCTTGTTTGCGAAGTCTCCTGAATTCTGGAGAGGAGAGGCTGGGGTGGCGGTGGGCAGATGGGTGTGTGAACACCAAAGCTATGTTCTATGAATAGAGGGAGGGTCAAGACAAAGTCTGGTCTATGCCTGCCCTTGCTTCTGCCCACTGCCCTCTTTTATTTATTTTTTTATTTTTATTTTATTTTATTTTTTTGAGATGGAATCTCGCTCTGTCACCCAGGCTGGAGTGCAGTGGTGTGATCTCGACTCACTACAAGCTCCGCCTCCCAGGTTCACGCCATTCTCCTGCCTCAGCCTCTGGAGTAGCTGGGACTACAGGCACCTGCCATCACGCCTGGCTAATTTTTGTATTTTTTTTTTTTTAGTACAGATCGGGTTTTAACATGTTAGCCAGGATGGTCTCGATCTCCTGACCTCGTGATCTGCCCGCCTCAGCCTCCCGAAGTGCTGGGATTACAGGCGTGAGCCATCGTGCCCATCCCCCACTGCCCTCTTTCTAGGCTTCAGACAAACCTGTGACCTTGACTAAACCTCTACAGGACCAAACATCCCATTTAAAAACTGTGACCCAGTTTTTACAGAAATGAGTCATATATGTGTGGTCATATACATAGACCATGTGTGTGGTCATATACATTACAAAGTAGCTCATATGGTCTTTCTGAGCTACTTTACAATGCAGAGCATACCTACCCCAGTCGAATCACCTGCCTATCTTTTATGCCCCACACTCCTACAGGGAGAGGAGGAGCAGTGTGAGGGCCAGAAGAGGGAAGGAGAAGGGGTGAGCACTATACTTCTCTGACAGGTTTAATCTGTAACATCCATAAACTTGGCACTTTTGGTTGAGCCATCTGCCAGCCCAGCCTTCTGTCCACCACCCAGAGACACACCTACACCTACACACCGTATCAAGACATCTCAACAGGCTTCCTACATAGCAAGCACACCTTGACCAGGTACCATATATCTTCTTGGCTTGTTTAGGATGCTCTTCATTTGTGAACAACTAAGTCCTTTTATTATTCATTTGCGTTCATTCATTACCACTGAGAGAAGAGTTCTAGTTGCATCTTGAGGAAGGCTTTTTTTTTTTTTTAAGGGTGCACTACTCAGTTTAGGAAATTGTACTCAGTTGAGAAGATTCTCTTTAGCTTATAGACACCAGCCATACACAGTAGGATTTTAGCAAGGATATAATTACTTCCCCAAGAGAACGACTGGCAAGTGGTTTCTAGTCTCCTGGAGGTCTCTGTAGCAATCTTTACTTTTCACCACAAGATATTCCTGGAAACCACATTTGAGAGTGAATTCTTTCTCCATCATAATAGTATGAATCTAATGGGGCTCTCACTGGTGTTTGACCAGAGAACCAGCAACGTGGGTTTTGCCCAAACGAATTGCTAAAATAAATCTTCAACAACACTCAACCTCCATTATAATCTTGAAGTGAAAAATCTTTCTCCAAGCTCCATGACATGGGCATAAAAGTTCTACGTGTAGGGATTTTACAAAAGTTTGTAGGTAAACCTGTACCCCATCAAACCTACAACTCTCAAGTATCATGCATTTAACTTATCCAAATGGATATTTTAGATTTAAAAAAAAAAAAGACTCTTAAAGAATGATCTCAAATAACTTAATGTCATTAATAGTCGTCAATCTTTTTATAAGGTTATAAAGGCAATTTGAACTGATGCTTTTGTCTTTCCTATTTTGCAAACCAGTTGTACAGAAATAATTCATGGGTCTTACTACTGGACTTAAAGTTAGAACTTTTCTTCTGGAAAATAATTCCCTTTTCAGCACATGAAATTTTGAAACTCTCACCAAGGATCATCATTATGAAGTTTTCATGAATTGGGGTCACTGGAGGGCACCCTCCTGTTCCTCTTTCCTCTGCTTTTGTGTCTTCTCTCACCATTCTTCCCAGAGACACCCCACCTCCACCACCCCTCAAACCCAAGGGCAAGCTTTGATTCAGATGTACCAGTGTTCAAGTCTCTGCCCCAACTTCGATCAGTTGTGTCATTATGGTCAAATGGCTGAAATTTTCCAAGCCTGAGTTTCCTCATTTGAAAGATGGATAAAGTAGTACCCACCAAAGGGTTTTTGAGAGAAGTTGGTAAAAGATGACCCTTGACCTAAGGCCTTCTATGTAGTAAATGTCCAGTAACCTGGAATTTTTATTGTTATTAATATGAGAAAAGTAACCTCTTAGAAGTGTATTGAATGGAGGAGGGAGATAGAAAAGGCATATATGAATTATTTTTATTGGGTATGAACTTTAGGACTTTGTAAATACTAGCATAGCAAGATCTCCTTTCCCTTTCTGCATGTTCTCCCAATGCAGTCTCAGCCCAGCACAGGACAGCTCCAGCTGTCCTGAGAGTCTGTGGGTAAACACAGAGAAACCACAAAATTGAAGGGACACAGGCATCTCTCAGTGTGCCTGACCACAGACTCCTAAAGACATCATCTGTTTGTTGTTGTTGTTGTTGTTGTTGTTGTTTTGGAGGTGGAGTTTTGCTCTTATTGCCCAGGCTGGAGTGCAATGGTGTGTTCTCAACACACTGCGACCTCAGCCTCCCGGGTTCAAGTGATTCTCCTGCCTGGGCCTCCCAAGTAGCTGCGATTACAGGCACTGTGTCACCACGCCCAGCTAATTTTTGTATTTTTAGTAGAGACGGGATTGCACCATGTTGGTCAGGCTGGTCTTGAACTCCTGACCTCAGGTCATCCGCCCACCTTGGCCTCCCAAAGTGTTGGGATTACAGGTGTGAACCACCGTGCCTGGCCCATCAGCTGTGTTTTGTCCACTTTTCTGGATCCCTATGTGCCTGGAAGGAGACAAGGATAGACCTATTCTAGTTGGAAAAGAACCGGAGGCCCTCTGCCCTTAAGGACGGCCTCTGGAGAGAACCTGTGACAATAGGAGACACCGTCTGTGTGCTTAAAGGTCCATGAAGAGTTTTACTTAAACCAACTCATTTGAGCCTTACAATAATCCTAAAAGGCCTACAATGCTATTGTCCTCATTAACACATTCAGTCAGTTTTTCATTCCACCTATATTTACTGAACACTGTCTATGCGCAGGCACTGCTGGTGAAAATGGTGCACACAGTTCCCACCTTCGGGTTGCTCTTAATCTACTAGGAAAGATCCACAACCAACAAATAAACCAAAAGCAAACATTTAATCAGGAAAATATTTGGCTAGTACATACTGGCCAGGCTGATTGTTAAATATTTGAATACTGTCCCCATACATAATTACAAGTTGTAATTAATGCAGTGAAAGCAATGAATTTAACACTGCAGTGGAGAATCATGGATATGGGGAACTATTTTATATAAGGAGGACAAGGAAGATGCTCTGAGGAGCTGCCATGAAAGCCAGAACACGAAGGACAGCCCACCTGAAATATCAGAGCAGTTATGACTTCTCTTCCTTGGTTGAGAAAGGCTGGGCCACTCCAAAAGTTACATAAGAAAATGACAGGAATTTGTCTATATTGAGAAAACAACAAGGAACAAGATAAAAAATGGAAAGGACTATATTGTGAAGAGATGAGTCTCCTGTCATTGGGAACAGTTAAGTCTAGATTGGATGAACACATGGCAAAGATCTGTAGGTATAACTCAGACATCAGATTAGGGTTCGGGGCTGGGCGCGGTGGCTCATGCTTGTAATCCCGGCACTTTGAAAGGTCGAGGCAGGTGGATCACGAGATCAGGAGCTCGAGACCAGCCTGGACAACATGGTGAAACCCCGTCTCTACTAAAAACACACAAATTAGCCGGGCATGGTAGCGGGTGCCTGTAATCCCAGCTGCTCAATAGGCTGAGGCTGGAGAATCGCTTGAACTCGGGAGGTGGACATTGCAGTGAGCTGAGATTGTGCCACTGCAACTCCAGCCTGGGTGACAGAGCAAGACTCTGTCTCAAAAAAAAAAAAAAAAAAAAAAAAAAAAGACTGGGATTTGGACTAAACGAACTTTAAGACCCCTTTCAAACCTGAGATTATGTGATTCTGTGAAAACTGTATAACTCTGTAAAGCTTTGTTGCCATCATTCATGCTGCCCCAGCTCTATCAGGTCATCTAGCAGCTGTTCACCCAGGAACACTTTTTTATGTCAGCTGTTTGGATTCACATTTGAAGGTGGAGAATGAAGAGGCATTGACACTTAGATATCTAGCTGAGCACGATCGCTTTGGTGTGTATTAGTACCACACCGCACACAGGCAAACGGGCTGGGTGCTGTGGAACTGTCATAACCCTGTAAAAGACATGGATATAACCAGAACATTACGTTTGTGGCCTAGGGGTAGAATCTTTGATGATGTTTGCTTCATTGTTATACCCTTGTAAATTTCCTCCCAATATAAAAATACGCATGTTAGGTTTTTTATGAACAAACATTAAGATGGGGATGGGAGAGGGACCTTGTAAGCAATTGGTTAGTGTTTTTAACACATTTGTTTCCTAATTTTCAGTAATTTTGCACGATGGCAGTCAAATGAGAGCAAAAGCATTTCCAAAAACCAGAGATTATTCTCAACCTACTGCAGCAGCAACAGGACAGGACATAGCAAAACCTGTCCAGCAACCAGCTAACCAAGCGCCTCACCAAACTTTAGCAGCAAGATTAATGGATGGTCACATCACCTTTCAAACAGCAGCTACAATAAAAACTCCAACAACTACTCCAGTAACTACAAAAAACACTCCAACCACCAGCCCAATTATCTACACCCTGGTCACAACCCAGGCCACATCCAACAACTCACACACAGCTCCTCCACTTACTAAAGTTACAATCGGCCCCAGCTTAGCCCCTTATTCACTGCCACCCACCATCACACCACCAGCTCATACAACTGGAACCAGTTCATCAACCGTCAGCCACAAAACTGGAAACGCCACTCAACCCAGTAAGCAGACCACCCTTCCAGCAACTTTATCCATAGCACCATACAAATGCACAACCGGTCAGAAGCCCGTTCAACCCACCCACACCCCAGGAACAACAGCAGCTGCCCACAATACCACCCGAACAGCCGCACCTGCCTCCACAGTTCCTGGGTCCACCCTTGCACCTCAGCCATCTTCAGTCAAGACTGGAATTTATCAAGTTCTAAATGGAAGCAGACTCTGTATAAAAGCAGAGATGGGGATACAGTTGATTGTTCAAGACAAGGAATCGGTAAGTTGGGGCCACAGGACTATAACACTGTCTTCAAAGAGTCTGAGTGGAGGTTGGCTTGCTGGGAATGATCATTCCCTACATCCGGTATCTTTACTTTAAATGAAACCAATAGCTGTGAGCTCATCTCTCTCCAAGGTGCTCCATTAAAAGGTGATTATGTTTCAGGATAGACATGAAAATAGAAACTAATAGCATCTGTTTGGAGAGAGGAAGGCAAACAAAAATTTAAATATTCACAACCCTCACTTTTAGCAAACATGGGCAGAGTGTCGTGGAATGTTCAGTGACGATCTCAGCCCCTCCCTGCCACTCCAGAAGACTTACAAGGCTCATATCCTTTCCTGTGAAATGAGAGATTTAAGACAGATGGTCTCTATGGTTCTAGACAGTTGTGACATTAATATGGAAATCCATATTAACAAGAAAACCGAGGGAGAGGGGTTGTGATCACTTGATGTACTAAAGGAATCACTAAAACAATATTTTCTCTTTCTTTGTTTTTCTTTTTTTGTTGTTGTTGTTTGTTTGTTTTGTTTTTTTTTTTTTTTAGACAGAGTATGGCTCTGTTGCTCAGGCTGGAGTGTAGTGGCATAATCTCGGCTCACTGCAACCTCTGCCTCCCTGGTTCAAGGGATGTTCCTGCCTCAGCCTCCCGAGTAGCTGGGATTACAGGTGCCTGCCATCGCACCTGGCTAATTTTTGTATTTTTAGTAGAAACGGGGTTTCACTATGTTGGCCAGGCTGGTCTCGAGCTCCTGACCTTGTGATCCACCCGCCTCGGCCTCCAAAAGTGCTGGGATTACAGGCGTGAGCCACCGTGCCCAGCCATCAATATTTTCTTTTTCTGCAAACTTCAATGATTTCAAATAAAACTTCTACATCCAGGTTGCCATTTGTGACAGAGGTACCTTACAGAGCAAAACCTTCCCTCTAGTATCATTTAACATGTTTTACTTAACATAAATTCCATGCAGCTTATCAGGAATATACCTGCCATCAATTATTTACAAAGGAACTCCTCTGTGAGAGAACTCCTCTTTAAGAAAGCTTTTGAACATTACAGTTTAGAAATGAGAGATGCTGTCTGGGGACTTGCAGTTCTCCAGTGAATCCTCAGCCTTAAGTTTCCGGCTCACAAACTAGCCTATGCCTCTGGTTCCCTAGCTAGAGTTTTCTTCCACATCTCATTTAGCTGATCTGTCTTACTTGGTTTAGGTTTTTTCACCTCGGAGATACTTCAACCTCGACCCCAACGCAACCCAAGCCTCTGGGAACTGTGGCACCCGAAAATCCAACCTTCTGTTGAATTTTCAGGGAGGATTTGTGAATCTCACATTTACCAAGGTGAGGCCTGAGCTCCTCTGCACAAACTGCATCTGGTACAGCATTCCCTCTCCCTCATCCTGGGGCCCGGTGGTGCAACCTCACACTTCAGTTTGAGATCTTTGCTGATAAGCATGAGGGGTTTGGGGATGGAGAGGAGGAAGTGTCAACATCTTATGTTTGTCTTCTTCCCCCTTCAGCCTCCTTCTGTGCAGCCCAAAAACGGCTTCAGGGCCTCTTAGGGGAGACTTGACCTCTGGGGAATGTAACCACCTCTGCCCTTTGCAAACCAGCCAAAGGAGGAAGTTGTGCAGATGAGGAAACCTATAGAAATTCCCAGTGGACACCAGAGGAACAGGATTATTCAGAGGAACAGGATTATTTTAAAACCGAAATCAAATGTCAGTACAGGTTCTTTCCAACCACAGCAGGCAAAATTCAGGGCCCGGGCAGGCACTGGGTTTCCCAAACCATACCCTGGAAGGGGCAGACAGGGAAGTAACGTGGACAGAGCAGTCAGAGATCGAGGTCAGAGAGTCTCACTGTGGATTTGGCTCTGTCCCTTGCTCTCCTGGTGACTTTGGACAGGCAACTTAACCTGTCTGGGCTTTATCATTTGAAAAATGGAGGAAAGGACCTAGAGATTGCCTCTGTAAAGAGCATGCCCCAGCCAGGCGCAGTGGCTCACACCTGTAATCCCAGAACTTTGGGAGGCCAAGGCAGGCAGATCACCTGAGGTCGGGAGTTCGAGACCAGCCTGGCCAACGCGGTGAAACCCCATCTCTACTAAAATACAAAAATTAGCCGGCCTTGGTGGTGTGTGCCTGTAATCCCAGCTGCTTAGGAGGCTGAGGCAGGAGAATCACTTGAACTTGGGAGTTGGAGGTTGCAGTGAGCCGAGATTGCGCCATTGCACTCCAGCCTTGGCAACAGGAGCAAAACTCTGCCTCAATTAAAAAAAAAAAAAAGCATGCCCCATGCATGGGAAGTGGCAGATGCTCAAGAGCCGGCAGCTGCAATTGCAGTGACTGAAACGGGCAAATGTCTCGCAGACCAGAAGTGGCTGGTCATCCCACTCCCCAGGGAGAGACTTGCCCCCTCTTGCCCCAGAGTGTCCTTCACATTGCCCCAGTAAGAGCTGGGAGGAGGCGCTGAGAGGCCCCTTGCAGCTGGAATTAGCTGCATGATCTCAGGGGAGCTGGGGATTGTTTCCCAACCTGTAAAATGGAAATAATCACATGTACCTAGTAGGACCCTTGGGAATATTAGAAATGGGGTATGTAAACCGGCTAGCACAGTAGATAACAGTGTTCAATGAAGGGTGGTTATGATTGTTGTCGTTATTAACTTGGTCTCAAAGGCTTTATTCTCCTGGAGCGTATTAAGGTAGAGTTGCTCTTGAGAAGTCAGTGGTTTCCTTTTGCGACTAAGTGGGAAAGACACAGTCCTTCATACCTAACCCCTCACAGCAAATGGGGAAGACATTCAGGGTAGAATAACTGCTCTATCCCTGGAAAATTGAAGTTAAACTATAGAGATGACAAGAATTTCTTTAAAAGTCCCTGGGCTGGATACAGTGGCTCAAGAATCACTCGAGGCCAGGAATTTGAGACCAGCCTGGGAAATATATAGCAAGACCCTGTCTCTGCCAAAGAAAACAAAATAAAATTAGCTGGTCTTGGTAGCACATGCTTGTAGCCCTAGCTACTCAGGAGGCTGAGGTGGGAGGATTGCTTGAGCCCAGGAGGTTGAGGCTGCAGTGAGTAATGATTCAATGATTGCACCACTGCTCTCCAAAAAAAAAAAAGTTACTTTGGCAAAATAGCAGAAGATAAAGACATAAACATTTTACGCTTTGGTTCAGGGCTCAGTTCCACCCAGACCACTCCCCACTGCCCATGTGACTAATTGACTAATGGAAGACATTGGCAAACTCCAGCATTTGTGGCACACAAGGGCAGCTGCTATCAGACCTCAGGCAGACCTGCAGACAGTGATTTCTTTGACACTTTCAACCTCTCTTTTTGTTGCTTTCTTCTTCTCCTGATGCTCCAACCCTGCCTTTCCTATTCCTTCAGGCTGGTCTCTGACCAAATTCCACCTAAGTGTTGAGTCCCTGCCTTTCTGAAAATCCTTTGAGCTCCCAAATTATCTCTTCTTCCAAGGGTAGGGGCAGGAAATGGGTGTCCAGAAAGAGCCAGAAGCACCAGCAGGTCGTCCTCCCCTCCCTCCATTCACCCGCCTTCAGGAAGGGGCAAAGTGGGACACTCTCAGCCCATGGCCCCGAGTGTTGCAATAGCTGCTTTGCTTGAATTTCAACAGCCACATGCCCCTTATTCGTTCCATTCCCCAGCACAAATTCCCAAAGTAGCTGGCCTCCGCCAGGAGGAGAGCTGAGAGGCTCACAGAACGTAAAAATTCCCGCTGGCCTTAGTTATCCCAGAAACTTATGCGTTTATTTTTTATTAAATTTATTTTGACTTTTAATTTATTTTTAAATGTTTGTGGGTACATAGTAGGTGTATATATTTATGGGCTACATGAGATATTTTGATATAGGCATACAGTGTGTAATAATCACATCAGGGTAAATGGATTGTTCATCACCTGAAGCATTTATCCTTTGTATTACAAAAAATCTAAATATACTTTCAGTTATTTTAAAATGTACAACAAATTATTTTTGACTTCAGTTACTCTGTTGTGCTATCAAGTATCAGATCTTATTCATTCTGTCTCTCCCTGTCTCTCTCTCTCTCTTTCTCTCTCTCTCTATATATCTATATATACAC
The DNA here is from genome assembly GCF_001698545.2 of Rhinopithecus bieti. Taxonomy (NCBI): domain Eukaryota; kingdom Metazoa; phylum Chordata; class Mammalia; order Primates; family Cercopithecidae; genus Rhinopithecus; species Rhinopithecus bieti. Next base: position 591,671 of record NW_016821812.1, on the reverse strand, counting down.
ATATACATATTATTTTTTATTTTTTTGAGATGGAGTCTCGCTCTGTCGGCCAGGCTGGAGTGCAGTGGTGCGATCTTGGCTCACTGCAACCTCTGCCTCTCAGGTTCAAGCGATTCCCCTGCCTCAGCCTCCCAAGTAGTTGGGACTACAGCCGCGCACCACCATGTCTGGCTAATTTTTGTATTTTTAGTAGAGACAGGGTCTCACCATGGTGGCCAGGACGGTCTCGATCTCTTGACCTTGTGATCCACCCACCTTAGCCTCCCAAAGTGCTGGGATTACAGGTGTGAGCCACCGCGCCTGGCCCATTCTGTCTATATTTTTTTACCCATTAACCATTCCCTTTTCCCTCACCCCATTCATTACCCTTCCCAGCCTCTGGTAACCATCATTCTACTCTCAATCTCCATGAGTTCAATTGTTTCAATTTTTAGCTTCCACAAAGAAGTGAGAAGGTAGAAAGTTTGTCTTTCTGTGCCTGGCTTATTTCACTTAATATAATGACCTCCAGTTCCATCCACGTTGTTGCAGATGACTGGATCTCATTCTTTTTCACAACTGAATTGTGTATATGTACTGTGTTTTCTTATCCATTCATCTGTTGATGGCCACTTTGGTTGCTTGCAAACCTTAGCTGTTGTGAACAGTGCTAGAATGGATGTGGGAGAGCACATCTCTTCCATATACTGATTTTCTTTCTTTGGGGTATATATTTTACAGTGGGATTGCAAGATCATATGGTGGCTCTCTTTTAAGGTTTTTGAGGATCCAAACTGTTCTCCATCTTGGTTCTACTAATTTACATTCTCGCCAGCAGTGTACAAGGGTTCCCCTTTCCCCACATCCTCACCAGCATTTGTTATTGCCTGTCTTTTGAATAAGAGCCATTTTAACTGGGGTGAGATGATATCTTATTGTAGTTTTGATTTGCATTTATCTTATGATCAGTGATATTGAGCACCTTTTCATAGACCTGTTCGCCATTTTATGTCTTCTTTTGAGAAATGTCTACTCAGATCTTTTGCATTGAATTTTTAAAATCAAATTATTAGATTTTTTAAATCAAATTATTAGATGTTTTACTGTTAAGTTGTTTGAGCTTCTTATATGTTCTGCTTATTAATCTCTTGTCGGATGGATAGTTTACAAACATTTTCTCTCATTCTGTGGGTTGTCTCTTCACTTTGTTGATTGTTTCCTTTGCTGTGCAGATGCGTTTTAACTTGGTGTAATCCCATTTGTCCATTTGTGCTTTGGTTGCCTGTGGTTTGGGGTATTACTCAAGGAGTCTTTGCCCAGACCAATGTCCTGAAGAGTTTCCCCAGTGTTTTCTTTTAGTAGTTTCGAAGTTTGATATCTCAGATTTAAGTCATTAATCCATTTTGATGTGATTGCTGTACACAGCAAGAGATAGAAGTCTACTTTCATTGTTCTGCATATAGATACCCGGTTTTCCCAGCACCATTTATTAAAGAGACTGTCCTTTCCTCAATATATGTTCTTGGCACCATTGAATTTCTGCATTTTAAAAAAGAATTTGGCTGGCACACCTGTAATCCCAGGACTGTCAGAAGCCAAGGTGGAATGATTACATGAGCCCAGGGGTTTGAGATCAGCCTGGGCAACATAGCAAGACACTATCTCTACAAAAAATTTAAAAATTAGCTAGCCATGGTGACGTGTACCTGTGGTCCCAGCTACCACATGCAGGTTGAGGTGGGATGATTGCTTGAACCTAGGAGGTCAAGGCTGCAATGAGCTGTGATTGTGCCATTGCACTCCAGCCTGGGTGATAGAGTGAGACTCTTTCTAAAAAACATCAATCAATAGGAACTTATTTAAGCCAAAACAGGGACCCTGAATTCGAGAATTACAGGGGCTAGGCATATAACTTAATGAGCGAAGCAAGCTAGTTAAAAAAAAAAAAAAGTTTTCATTGAAACAAGCAGTCCTAAATTTTTATTTTACCAGTTTTGATAAAGATCAAAATAGGTCTTCATCAAAAATTAAAGACAAGAAAGATTTCAATTTCCATTCAATCTAATAAGAAAAAATGTTAAAGTAAGCACAAAGTAATGAGGCAACTGACAAGGACTCAGAAATTAGGAGACAAAAGGGAGGGGCAGGAGAGTGTTCATCTCCCTAGGAGTTAGTTCTGCAGATGGTGCAAATGGCAGGGCTGGTGTCTAGCCCCGAGGATTATCACTATCCTTTATGGCATTTATTTGGGATGCTCCAATGTCCATTCTGAGTGGCTTACCTTCTGTACCAGTTGTTCAATTTTTTTTTCTTTTTTTTTAGATGGAGTCTTGCTTTGTTGCCCAGGCTGGAGTGCGGTGACACAATCTTGACTAACTGCAACCTCCGCCTCTTGGGTTCAAGCAATTCTCCTGCCTCAGCCTCCCGAGTAGCTGGGACTACAGGCGTGTGCCACCACGCCCAGCTAATATTTTATGTTTTTAGTAGAGACGGGGTTTCACTATGTTAGCCAGGATGGTCTCGATCTCCTGACCTCGTGATCCACCTGCCTTGGCCTCCAAAAGTGCTGGAATTACAGGCGCAGTTGCTCAATATTTTACATGTCCCGTCAATCAGGTGGTAAGGAGAGGGTGGTAATGCCAGATCTTCTCATTGTTCAAGATAAGGCAGAAATCTAGATCTTTCTAGAAAAGCACATGATTTTTTTAATGTTGGCAACACATTTTTAAAATTTTGAGGGCCGGGTGTGGTGGCTCACGCCTGTAATCCCCCAGCACTTTGGAGGCCAAGGCAGGTGGATCACCCAGGGCCAGGAGTTCAAGACCAGCCTGGCCAACATGGCAAGACCCTGTCTCTACTAAAAATACAAAAATTAGCTGGGCGTGGTGGCAGGCGCCTGTAATCCCAGCTACTTGGGAGGCTGAGGCAGGAGAATCGCTTGAACCCAGGAGGCGGAGGTTGCAGTGAGCCGAGATTGTGCCACTGCACTCTAGCCTGGGCAACAAGAGTGAAACTCCGTCTCAAAAAAAAACAAAAAAACAAAAAAACACCATGTTGGCCAAAAAACCTGCAACGTAAGGCCAGATTTGGCCTGTGGATTCCAATGCTGTGACTTCTGCCCTAATGGGTGTATTGTATGAAGTGTATTTAGGTAAGAAAGCCTTCTAGATTTTTCCAAAAGAGAAATGGACTCAACCATGCAGTCGATCACTTTTGAAATGTTGCTGCTTTCTAAACGAGCACTTCTCAACAGCAACAGTATTAACATTTGAGGCCAGGTAAGTCTTTGTGTGGGACTACCTTGTGCCTTGAAAAATGGTTAGCAGCATTTCCGGCCTCTGTCTACAAGACGCCAGGAGCAACTGCCCACCCCAGTCTGACAACTCAAAATGTCTCCAGACATTGTCAAATGTCTCCTGGGAGGCAAAAATCATGTGTGGTTGAAAACCATGGCTCTAGAGAAAAAGAGAACCTTAGAAAATGTGAGTTTATTCATTATAATATAATAGATGTTATGGGAGCTATGTTGTAGAATGATAAATGGATGTTGATTAGGCCTGATTTATCAACTCGTTTATTAGTAAGAATTTACTGAGCACTTACTTTGTCCCGAACAATGAGCTTGGCTATGAAAGAAAAACAACAGAAATATAGGCTATAGTTCCAGCTTTCAATTTGTAGGATTTTGTTTGTTTGTTTGCTTTTGAGATGAGGTTTTGCTCTTGTCCACCCAGGCTGGAGTGCAATGGCATGATTTTGGCTCACTGCAAACTCCACCTCCTGGATTCAAGTGATTCTCCTGCCTCAGCCTCTCAAGTAGCTGGGATTACAGGTGTGCACCACCACACCTGGCTAATTTTTGTATTTTTTAGTAGAGACGGGGTTTTGCCATGTTGGCCAGGCTGATCTTGAAGTCCTGACCTCAGGTGATCCACCCACCTCAGCCTCCCAAAGTGCTGGGATTACAGGTGTGAGCCACTGTGCCCAGCCCAATTTGTAGTTTTTTAAATTGAAATACTACCAATGACTACAACATAAAGAAAAATCAGTCACATAACCTCGTTGTTCACTCAAGGCAAATTATCCGTATCATTCACTTTGTGACCATGAACAGGCTGCTCATGATCTCTGAGCCTCAGTTCCTCTTCTATAAGATGGAGCCAACCAGTGCTTATTTTGCGGGGCTGCCGTGAGAGTGTGCTGAGCTAAAGAATGCAAAAGTGCTCAGCGGGGTATTTGGCCCCTAGTGGGGTCAGGAGAGGTGGATTTCCTTTCTTTTTTTCCCTCAGTTTCATTTTTTGAAAAACTGAAAAACTTTCCCCGTCAGTGTCTCATTTGGTTAGGGTGACAGGCTGAAACTTGTTCAGACCCTTCAAGTTCAAGATCACGTACTTCTCTCCCCCCACCTCCCTACAACATCCTTCCTGGTGGGATAGTTGCTTTATAAAACATCCTTCAGTAACTCCGTTCTGTGCGCAGGACTATCCCTTTCTCCTCCACCCCTTTGGCCGGGCAGCTCTAGGTCTCCAGCCCTGGCTCTCAACATAGTGAAATCAACCATCAAGAGAGGAGAGGTGCCAGGGTCAGGCAGTGCACTGGCCAACTGAGGTCTTAGAATCAATGCTGCAGACCCACCTGGTGTTCTGGTGTTTCCAGAGCTTTTTTTTTTTTTTTTAATAAAGGGCCTCCCTCTGTCACCCAGGCTGAAGTGTGGTAGCACGATCATAGCTCACTGCAGCCTCGGCCTCCTGGACTCAAGTGATCCTCCCATGCCTCAGTCTCCTGAGTAGCTGGGACTACAGGTACATGCCACCAGCTAATTTTTTATTTTATTTTTATTTTTTGTAGAGATGGGTTTTAATTATGTTGCTCAAACTGGTCTCCAGAGCCTTTGAGGGGCATTTGGAACCCTCTTGGCCTACGAGCTGGGCTTCTGAGGACCATGACCAGTGTTCAAATGTTAACACCCTCACAGTGCACCACTTAGAACTCCCCAGGTAATCTGTACTTTCCACACCCTGTTTCCCCTGGTACTTTCCCTCTGCCTGGAAGGCCCTTCCCACCCCTCAGCTCCTTTAGCATCCATCCTTAAAATAACTCAAATATCATCACCCTGTGACATTCCCCTTCCCCACTTCCGTTTCAGGTAAAACGAGAGACTTCCTCTTCTTAGTTCCCTGAATCTCTAGTCATTGTTCCTCAAACTTCATCAATGCACTGGTCACACATTTCACTATCCCCAAGGCAAAGTCCTCATTCCATAGCATAAATTATGTAACACTTGGAATCTTTTTTTTTCTTGAAAAGAAATACTTAATAGGGATGTATGAACAGAAGCCATGTCTGTCTTGAATGGTGGTGAGACAAGATGGTATATCCCCACGCCATTAACCCTGAGACCCAGGGCTTGAATACCATATGGAAAGGGTGAGTCAGAAGAGATGTGCAGAATGATTGAAGTATGATCATGTCAAGTCAAACTTGGAATCTTAAGAAAACTAAATATCCCCCTGCCCTTTTGTTGACATGAATCCACCTAACAGATACTTTTCCTTTACCCTAAAGATAGACATCATGTCTAGGCATAGGAGCTCACACCTCAAGCCTCATTCCTTGTAATCCCAACACTTTGAGAGGCCAAGTAGGGAGGATCTCTTGAGGCCAGGAGTTCAAGACTAGCCTGGGCATCATAGTGAGATCCCATCTCTATAAAATTAAAAAAAAAAAAAAAAAAAAAAGCTGGCTGTGGTGGCATGTGCTTGTAGTTCCAGCTACTTGGGATGCTCAGGCAGGAGGCTCACTTGAGCCCGGCAGGTTGAGGCTGCAGTGAGCCAAGATCTTGCCACTGCACACCAGCCTGGGCAACAGAGGGAGACCCCAACTCAAAAAGAAAAAAAAAGAAAAAAAAAAAGCTAGACATCAGCTTAGTCCTAGTCAACGTTTGACTAATCTTGATTCAGTCAAAATGGAAAGAAATCTGAGTACAGGTTCCAGACTCTGTCCTGTTGTGCCCTTTTTTTTTTTTTTTGAGACGGAGTCTCGCTCTGTCACCCAGGCTGGAGTGCAGTGGCCAGATCTCAGTTCACTGCAAGCTCCGCCTCCCGGGTTCACGCCATTCTCCTGCCTCAGCCTCCCGAGTAGCTGGGACTACAGGCGCCACCACCTCGCCCGGCTAGTTTTTTGTATGGTTAGTAGAGATGGGGTTTCACCGTGTTAGCCAGGGTGGTCTCGATCTCCTGACCTCGTGATCCGCCCGTCTCGGCCTCCCAAAGTGCTGGGATTACAGGCTTGAGCCACCGCGCCCGGCCTGTTGTGCCCTTAAGATGAACTCGCAGTGAATGTGAGCACTCTGCTTGTGGAAGGCCTCATTTTTTGATTAGTCCTAGAAAGAGTGGATTCTTGTGGAACAGCAGTGGCCCTGCCCATCAGGAACGGGTTCCCAGGTGTTCCGCTTGTGCCTCTGGAAGGGCTCAGGCTTGTTTTCATGCTTTACTGTTGCCCCATGAAATTCTTGAGTTTTGAACATGTGGCCCCACACTTTCATTTCTTACTGAGCCCCAAAAATTCATTATGTAGCCAGTCCTGCTTCCCATCAATGGTTATAGGTTTCAGCTGCCTTTCAGGGAATGTGAAAGTAAATTCTCACATAATGAATTTTTGTCCTATACCCACACATCCCATGGAGGAAAATGTAGGGCAGGATCTTACTTTGTCTCACCTACAAACTATGTGCATCTGCGGTAGATGCTTAACTCTTCTGAGCCTCTTTGTTCTCAGCTGTAAAATGGTCTGATAATATCGATTCTGTCTCAGGAGGTCGTTGTAAGGATCAAGTGAGGCAATGTCAGTGAAAACATGCATGTGGCGAATGGTGAAACTCTCACAGAAATGCCACGCATTCTTTCCTTAGGTGGGCAGGTCAGGGAGACACCAAAGGGAGGATTCCAAGAGGCCTCTGAGGAGTCTGAGCTGACCTCATCACTACTCTGCTGCTCCTCAAATCAGTCTCACAGTGCAGCCCGAGCCATTTACAAAATCAAAGCTATGCTCATGTCACTGCCCTGCTTAAAACCCTTCAGTGGGCCCTCTGTGCCCTTAGGGATGGGGCGGGGGTCTTGTAACCCTGACTGTGGACCCTGAAATGTAAGTCTCTCTTAGATTAAAAGAGGCTCCAAATTTTGAAAATGCCCTGAATAAATGGTATATAAAAGCAAAACAAAGTTGGTGTCTTTTTAAAAGAGACATTTCTCCCTAAAGCAAATGGATGGTCTAAGGGCATTGTTCAACTTGCCTTCAAGACCCAAGAGACTGAGTACCTTGACGGAGGCAACCAGGTCCTCTCCCAGGACCTAGAACAATCCCTGGCATGGAGTGGGTATGAAAGAGACGTTAAAGACTAGACTTGGAGGCCGGGCGCGGTGGCTCAAGCCTGTAATCCCAGCACTTTGGGAGGCCGAGACGGGCGGATCACGAGGTCAGGAGATCGAGACCATCCTGGCTAACACGGTGAAGCCCCGTCTCTACTAAGAAAAAAATACAAAAAACTAGCCGGGCGAGGTGGCGGGCGCTTGTAGTCCCAGCTACTTGGGAGGCTGAGGCAGGAGAATGGCGTAAACCTGGGAGGCGGAGCTTGCAGTGAGCTGAGATCCAGCCACTGCACTCCAGCCTGGGCAACAGAGCAAGACTCCGTCTCAAAAAAAAAAAAAAAAAAAAAAAGACTAGACTTGGAGGCAAGCAGAGCTGGAGATCATATCTTCCCCTGCCACCTCTTAGGGCTGTGACATGGAACAAGTCACCCAGCCTCATTTTTCCTCATGATTATGGTGAGGATTAAATAAGGCAAGTGCATGGAAGTGCCCACGACAGTGCCTAACACAGGGTAGGAAGCTGTTGTGTGGCAGGTGCTAGTCAATGAATTGTAGGATCTAGAGCTCAGTGTATCAGTATCAATGATCTTACTAAAACAGTTTGTACTTATGGAACCCTTTTATTGTGTAATGAATCAACATTTTATCCACTAACAATACACAAATGAACTATAATGTGGTCAAGATTAGTATTGTTAAGTTTCTGTGATGACTATATTTGAAACCTCTAAAAGTAATTCAATTTCATGTTCTGATTTGGGTTGCTCTGCCATTTTTGCACCTCTTACTTATAGATGGTTTTCTAAGGAATGTTTAAAACTGAGAACACTGTGGATCACCTCAATTAAAAAATGGAAACTCCCTTTTCAACTTACCCTTCTACACCCCAATTCAGTTCCCTAGAAGGTTTCATGTCCTTTGTTTTATAGGGCTGTTTTGTAGTTTGTTTTGTTTTCTGGAAAGATAATTCCTAGATGAAATGTGGGGGTACTGCTTTGTGTTTAAATACAACCACTTGGGGTTCTCTTCTAGAGGATACCCAGGGATCTCAGGGTAAGGCATTTCTTCCCATAATCCCTTCCAGTGGCCCCATTTAGCCATTTTGAGGACATAGACCCATTAAGCTGTGTAAAGTCATTGACACCCTATGTAGGAACATGTAGACACCATTTTGTATACATTGTTTTTCCCAGAGGGTTTATGGACCCCGGGAGGTCCTCCCATGGTATCCTTAAGGATGAGCCTTCTAAACCAGATGGATGGTCTTAAAAATAAAAGGAAAGGATGAGTGGTCTCAGGATAAGACTTCCTACCCTTAGATATTAATTGCTAGTAAAAGCTTACTGTATGCTCCTGCTCCTCCACCTTCCTGATGGACTTGCATTGTAACAGGGAGAAATTTGGCCCAACCAAAGGGACTCAAATTATACTGGTGGAATTTGAATATCGGGCCCTAGCAACTAGTATGCAGTAGGGAAATTTGGGGCCAGGGGAAAACTGTTAGTTATTATTTATTTATTTGTGGTATGTTTACTTTTTTGGAATTTTTGTACACAATTATGACCCAGTACCAAGTAACTCCCCAGCCCTTATATCTAGATTTAATAGCTGGAATCCTAAACAAAGTTTATAAACCAAGATTGTAAACATATGAATAGAGATGAACCAAAGGTTAACACCCTGCTGTTTTACAGGATGAAGAATCATATTATATCAGTGAATTGGGAGCCTGTTTGACTGTCTCGGATCCAGGTTAGTAATTACAGAATGCCCGTTCTACCGGCCATGACGCTGTTTCTGGTTAGCTCACCTTTCATCCTATTGAATCTGCTCATGTTTGATGCTGCTTTTTTTTTTTTTTTTTTGAGATAGAGTCTTGCTCTGTTTCTCAGGCTGGAGTGTAGTGGCACAATCTTGGCTCACTACAACCTCTGCCTCCTGGGTTCAAGCCATTATCCTGTCTCAGCCTCCTAAGTAGCTGGGATTACAGATGTGTGCCACCACACCCAGGTAATTTTTGTATTTTTAGTAGAGATGGGATTTCACCACATTGCCGAGACTGGTCTCGAACTCCTGACCTCAGGCGATTCGCCCACCTCGGTCCCACACAGTGCTGGGATTACAGGTGTGAGCCACTGCACCCGGCCAATGCTGCTTTTAAGGAACAGACTAGGAAAGCAGCTGGCAATGTGATTTTGGGGGACTTTACTATGCCTCTGTGTGCTGTAATTTGCCCATCTGCTCGTAAATGAGGCTGAAATAGTATGACGTCAGAGATCATGATCGGCAACGATAAAGAGTTTAGTGGCTTTTTGACAGATCTGCTGTTGATAGTGCAGCTGATTCTATACTCTGGGAATCATACATTCACTCTACTAAAATGTAGTTAGTGCCTGCTAGGTGCTGAGCCCTGTATTAGGCATTGTGGATCCATAATATTTCAGACTAATAGATCTTACCCTCATGGAGTTTACATTCTAGAAGAGGAAGAGGGCAACAACACATTAAATGATAATACAGTAACCCCCCCACCTTATTCACGGTTTTACCTTTCATGGTTTGTGCAAAAACAGGTGAGTACAGTACAGTTAGAGTTTCTGAGAGAGAGAGATCACACGCACATCACTTTTGTTATAGTGTGACAATTTTTCTATGTTATCATTAGTCATTGTTTTTAATATCTTACTGTGACCAATTTATACATTAAACTTCATCACAGGTATATATGTATATGCAGGAAAAAACATAGTATATCTAGAGTTCAGTACTATCCACAGCTTCAGACATACACTAGTACACTGGGGTTCTTGGAATGTATCCCCAAGGATAAGGGGATTCCTGTCCTCTGTTAAGTAGTGATAATTTCTTTTCTTTTCTTTTTTTTTTTTTTTTTTTTGAGACAGTCTCACTCTGTTGCCCAGGCTGGAGTGCAGTGGCTTTGTCTTGGCTCACTGCAATCTCTGCCTCCCAGGTTCAAGCGATTCTCCTGCTTCAGGCTCCTCAGTAGCTGGGATTACAGGCACCTGTCACCACACCTGGCTAATTTTTGTATTTTTAGTAGAGACAGGGTTTCTCCGCGTTGGCCAGACTGGTTTTGAGCACCTGACCTCAGGTGATCCATGCAGCTCAGCCTCCCAAAGTGCTGGGATTACAGGCGTGAGCCCCTGCACCCGGCGCAGTAGTGATAAATTCTATGAACAAACACAAGCAGGAGGAGTGGAGAAGAATTGAAAGCTATTTTAGGTGGGTCTATCCCTTATACCTTAGGGAAGCCCCCGGGGGAGAAAGGCCCTTTGAAGAGGTGAAGTTTGAGCAGAGAGATTCACCTCTTTGGGGATATCTGGGCCTAGGGAAGCTCTTTCCAGATGGCCAGAAGAACAGATGCACAGGCCCTAAGGGGTGAGCTGGCTAGTGTGTTCAAGGACCTGCAGGGTGCCAGTGTGCCCGGAGAGAGAACAAGCGGCAGATGAGGTCAAGGGACAGACAGCCAGGCCAGAGCATGTAGGGCCAGTGGGCAAGGCAAGGGTCAGGACTTTGGACTTTAAAAGTGTGAAAGGGTACCACCAGGGGGTCTAGGGGAGAGAGGAAAATGATACCTCAGATTTACATTTATAGAAGTTCACTTTGGTTGCTGTATGGATAATGACGCTAGTGGGGTAAATTCAGAGAACTCCTACAGTGTTCACTTCCAGAGAACAAAGCTCCCGCTCACACAAGATGTCTCTCAGAGGCCTCAAATGTTTCCCTGCAAAGTTAAATAACCTTTATTTGTTTGTATCCCCCTGTGCCAGGTACCGTACTAAGAGTTTTCATGCCTGTTTTCTCCTTTTCAAAGCTCTATCCTTTGACTAGCTTAAACATTATTTTACCAGTTAAGGAATTTATGCCAAAGACACTTGCCAAGAAATGAAAATGTGGAGTAATATCTACCTAAAATATCAGCTACATTGTATTGATATGTTCAGCGAGATTTACCAATGATTGTTTGTTAAATGTAAGTAAGGTAGCATAGTTGACAACTCATTTTCATATATGTTAATTCACTTAGACCTGTCTCATTTAGGATAGAGAATAAATATTGTGAGTGCTAACATCAGTTAGCTAATGTTATCACTAGGTATGGACCAGATTTTAGCCAGCAATAGAGTAGCAATCTCTTAAGAGGCAAGGGAGGCTGGGTGCAGGGGTTCACACCTGTAATACTAGCACTTTGGGAGGCGGAGGTGGGCAGATCACCTGAGGTCAGGGTTCAAGACCAGCCTGGCCAACATGGTGAAATCCCGTCTCTACTAGAAATACAAAAAAAATTAGCCAGGCGTGATGGCGAACGCCTGTAATCCCAGCTACTTGGGAGTTTGAGGCAGGAGAATTGCTTGAACCTAGGAGGCAGAGGTTGCAGTGAGCCAAGATTGCACCACTGCACTCCAGCCTGGGCAACAGAGTGAGACTCCGTCTCAAAAAAAAAAAACAAAAAAAAAGGCAGGGGAAGGGAAAGACTGATCAAAAATTAATTTAGAGCTGAGGGAGTGCGAAAATCAATTCTAAGTCCTGATCCTAATGGCTGAGCAGGAGCTTAAGGAGTCACAGTAATGATGATTTTCATGTTAGTAGGGGTATTAAGAATAGTAATCAGTTGTAATCACAGTAGTGACAGTTGTAATGTTAGTGGGGATGGTAGTAGCAGACTATCCCAGGATATAACACATGATACGGTCGTGTACACAGAGAATTCAGTATGTTCTCTAGGGCATTTGTCTAGGGCATGAATGCCACCTTATTAATTCATCCTGGGACTATTCCTTACTGTAACTACTAAGCGGACCAGACAGTTGAGTCCTCTGACCAGTGAAATTTCTACCATTCAGGAAGCTATAGTGTAGTCAGAAGGGTGCTTAGTAAGCATGGAATTAGAGAAAATGGAGTTCATTGTATGATTAATTATTTTTCTTTTATTATTATTTATTTATTTATTTTTGAGACAGAGTCTCGCTCCATTGTCCAGGCTGGAGTGCAGTGGCACGATCTCACCTTACTGCAACCTCCACCTTTCGGGTTCAAGCGATTCTCCTGCCTCAGCCTCCCTGAGTAGCTGGGATTACATGCACCCACTTCCACGCCTGGCTAATTTTTGTATTTTTAGTAGAGACAGTGTTTCACCATGTTGGCCAGGCTGTTTTCAAACTCCAGACCTCAAATGATCTGCCCAGCTCACCCTCCCAAAATGCTGGGATTACAGGCATGAACCACCATGCCCAGCCTTATTTATTTATTTATTTATTTTAGAGACAGTCTTGCTCTGTGTCCCAGGCTGGAGTGCAGTGGCAGGATCATAGGTCACTGCAATCTTGAACTCCTGGGCTTAAATGATCCTCCCACCTCAGCCTCCCAAGTACTTGGGACCACAGGCACGTACCACCATGCCTGACCTCAATGATTAAAATGTTTAACTTCATCTGCCTTGAAGTCTCCAATTCCTTGAGCAGGGTATACCTGTCATAAGACAGGGCCAGTCCTTGGGCAGGTTTCTCTACCCAGACGGCACTCAGATGGGAAGAGATGGGCCTCTCCCTTCTCTCTGTTTCTGTGGATGGATGCAACAACTCCTCCTAATGAGTTCTTTTTTTTTTTTTTTTTTGAGATGGAGTTTCACTCTTGTTGCCCAGGCTGGAGTGCGATGGCACAATCTCGGCTCACCACAACCTTCACCTCCCGGGTTCAAGCGATTCTCCTGCCTCAGCCTCCCAAGTGGCTGGGATTACAGGCATGTGCCACCACGCCTGTCTAATTTTGTAGTCTTAGTAGAGACGGGGTTTCTCCATGTTGGTCAGGCTGGTCTTGAACTCCCGACCTTAGGTGATCCGCCCGCCTCGGCCTCCCAAAGTGCTGGGATTACAGGCAAAAGCCACTGTGCCCGACCCTTAATGAGTTCTTGACCCTGCTCGTCTAATACGTTCAGCCTGGCGATAGGCAAGTGCTCCGTTTGCTGACTGCGTGTCCCTTCACTGATTCATTAAGGGTTCTGTGACTTTCTAAGTCTCAGAAAGCAATCTTCTCTTACCTCTAAAATTTTGGAGGCACCTCTCTGTAGTCCCCAAGTACTGACTAGTTCCCACCCACTCTGTCCCCAGTGATTTAAAATAACCAAAGAACACATTCTCAAAAGTTCTCATTTCAGTGTTTGCGCATTCCAGTTTATGTGAGGTGTCTCCCTTATACCCCAAACAGAGCAGCTGAAAAAGCCTCCATACAGCACCAGGGTGTTTTTTCATGGGGAGAAGGTGGCAGAACCCCCAGAGAGCCACTTGGAAGGAAGTCTATTTAGCTGCACATGGGCAGCCCGGCCACAGCTGGAGCTCAGTGGATGCCTGTCAGGACTCTTAAGAAAGCTATATGTCACCTTTTCAGAGACAATTTACCAAGGAATGAAGCATGCAGTGGTGATGTTCCAGACAGCGGTCGGGCATTCCTTCAAGTGTGTGAGTGAACAGAGCCTCCAGCTGTCAGCCCACCTGCAGCTGAAAACAACCAATGTCCAACTCCAAGCCTTTGATTTTGAAGATGACCACTTTGGAAATGGTAAGTTAAAGATGGATCAGGTCGCAGACATACACTTTAGAGTCCCCAGGGTAGATCCAAATGGTTTTCTGTCTGCAGATGTCTAAGGAGCCAGCATGTCATGAGCTTCCTGGGACAGTATGATTCCACACAGCTCACAGGGCCAGGCTCCTCTGGCCACCTCAGAATCAGGCACCTGCACCCACCCAGTCACGGCTGTCCCACAGCAGATTACATTCTCTTAGACTCTCACACATTCTCATTCATTTAAACACTCATGCGCTCAATCAAAACAGAAAATACCACCTGCGACTTCCCTTTATGTCCTGGTGGGTGTAAATTCAGATATGTTTGGAGGACACTTTAAAGATCCTCAGTATCAGTAATATCTAAAATCGAGATTTCAGAATAGTTTCTTTCCCACCTGCAGAGGGAAAAGAGCAAAATGGAGCAATTCAAGATAGAAGGAAACTCTGTTGGACCCCCTCTTCTCAATTACAAGCTGTTGGAACCCCTCATCTCAATTACAAGCTGTCGCACCCAACAGTGTTTCCTCAGAGTTGGTTTTAGTTTCCCTCTAAATTCTGCTTTGAGTTCTGACCATCACAGGCAAAGCTTGCCTGATGACTGCCCTGGAGGAAAACACATCCCTGGACAAGGGCCAGGAGCAGACCAGGGTGACTTTCCAGAAAAGCCCTCTTCTCCCTTCCAGGAACACATTGTTACAAGGATTTCTACATATGACCAGGAGAGTCATATACCAGAAAAAGCCCTCTTCTCCCTTCCAGGAAAACAGTGTTACGAGGATTTCTATGTATGACCAGGAGGGTCATGTACTTCAATTTCTAAAACATCCCTCCCATAATAACTAAAAAATGAGATAAGACATTCCCAGTTATCAAAAATAGATTTAGCTAGAAGTTTAGCCATCTTTTAAATGTCTACAATATGAATCTGATTTTGCTTTGGGTTCCATCATGAAATGGCAGATGCGTGTAGCAGAAAACTTCTCCGCATGTACTCAGTGGGAGGCATTTGGCAGAGGAAGGACTGGGTGTTGCTTGCTTTGGGTTCCCTGGTTTCTGTAGGCTTTGTCGGAGTCCCACGGTCATATGAAAATTTGCCAGTAGGGGTTGCCCCCATTTGTCATCCACTCTCAAAACTTCTAGTGTTGGAAAACTATTTCTTTCTTTTACAATCATTATGAAGGTTTGAAAAACTTCTGTAATCGTGTGATCTTAAAAAAAGGTACATACTTGCTCTTCTTCCCCTTCAGAAGCTCTGTGAAGCAGGAAGTGATCAGGTCTGGGAAACCTCTCAGGGGCAGAGGTGGGAAATAAAACCTTTCAGCAGGACGTGCCTGGCCTCCTATTAGCAGCATTCACAGGGATGCATAGAAAAGCTCTCTTGTCTTTACATTTTTTTTTTCTTAAAACCATCATTAATTGGATAGTTTTCCAAACAACAGACTTCAGAGTTCTCCTTAACTCCTCTCCCTCCAGCAGCCTCTCATACAAATAGTCACAAAGCCCTAACAATTCCACTTCTAAAATGTTCCCCTTGTTCTCCCACTGTCACCCTGTCAACTCAACGCCATCTTCCTAGTGTTTGCACTTCAAATTTCACTAAAGATGCTCAAATGCCAAGAGGCATGTCATTCTGTAAATAGGTTTTTCTAGCAGAGAGTAAGAGAAGGGGGAAAAGAGGAGCAGGTTACCATACTATATGGTGTTTAAAAGATACATGTGCAGAGGGTTATGGGAGCCCAGAGGAAGCTGTGATTGACAGCATTGCTGATGAGAGGGTGGACTAAAGAAGTCTTGACTGATGGGCGATTTTTAAACAGGGGCTTGAAGAACCAGAGAGGAATCCAGCAAGTGTCAAAGCTGAGACTTGTAAAAGATAATGGTCATCCCAAACAGTAGACTCCTGACTCCTAAAATCCCGTCCTCCCTAAAAGCCTGGAGCCTGCAAACATTGTTTTTTGTTTATTGAGTTTTAGGGTTTTTGCTGTCCTTTCCTTTTGCTGTTTATTATGCTGTTTTAGCAGCCCCAAGCTATCTGAGCAGCCCCTTTAAGAAACACAGAGTCAGGGCCAGGCGTGTTGGCTGACTCCTGTAATCCCAGCACTTTGGGAGGTCAAGGCAGGCAGATCACTTGAGGCCAGGACTTTGAGACCAGCCTGGCCAACATAGCAGAACCCCATCTCTACTAAACATACAAAAAATTAGCCCAGCATGGTGGCACATGCCTGTAATCCCAGCTACTCGGGAGGCTGAGGGATGAGAATCACTTGAAACCAGGAGGCAGAGGTTGCAGTGAGCCGAGATTGTGTCACTGCATTCTGGCCTGGGTGACACAGTGGGACTCTGTCTCAAACTATTACTACAGTGGGACAATATAGCTCCGGGAATTACTCTAAGTTGAGAGTCAAGACATAACTCTGATCACAACCCTCTAGGCCAAACTAGCATATTTTCTCAAAGCTGGATCTGCCTGGAAGCAGCATCAGAATCCCACCGGCCCCAGCTCAGACCACTGAATTATAATTTCTTGGGCATGTGTTTGGAGATCTGCAATTTAATAAGCTCCCTAATTAATTACCAGTGCTACACATGTCAGATCCACTGTGGATCTGAGAGGATCTGAGAAGGAAAGATCCATTTCCCTCTCATTTTCACCCACTGTGGTCTGAGCCCCGGCAGCTCCATCTCTCCCTCAGTCTCCTTCTCTCCAAAGCTGAGGCAGATGTGGCAGTGCCACTTCCCAGCATTTGTGGCCAGTCTGTAACACTTGTTACTCTGACTTCAATTACAGCGGATGAATGCTTCAGTGACAGAAACAGGAGAGAAATCCCTGTGGCCATGGGCCTGAGTATCACAGGACTGCTTGTCATTTTGCTAACCGCATGTCTGGTGGCCAGAAAGAGGCCCAGTAGAGGATATGAACGCATGTAAAGCCCCACTTTCTTCAAAACGTGCAAGGTTAAGGTCTTGGGAATTCCGGCCTCATATTCAGCCTGAAGTGAAAGGATTGACCTGTCTCGTTGCCTGTTGCACCCTCCTGAGTTGATTAGGAAACCTAACTTCCCACCAAAGGGCTACCCCAGCGCTAGGAAACGGCACCTTCCCCACTTCCGCCTGTTGCCTTGGGGAGGCCATGCCAGGTGTGCTTGACACCCTCTGCCACACCTGAATATACCAGTGCTGGCTTCCGGAATTAGGGGCAATAGGCAGAGACATGAGCGGGGTGCTTGTGAGAAGGGAGGAAGCAAAAACCTGGAGGGAGAATCGTGGCGAAGACATTTGCAAATTGACTGATTTTTCTTAGACATTTTCAAGAGTCCTGATTTTCAGTTTTCAAAAACATTACTTTAAAAAAAACCAATGCATTTCAAAGTTGGTTACAAAATGATTTTAAACTCCTGGATTTTACCAAAATTTGGTTTACTTAAATTATAGATGATCTTAGTATACTATTATTTTTTAAAAAAGCATATCCTACTCTATTGTAATGTATTATCCGTTTAAAAAATTAGGAAACTGCCTATTTCACTTTTTTAATTTAAAGCACATATCAAAGATCATGGCAAAAAAGGAGGAGCTCGATAAATATTAGCTCTTCCGTTCCTTCAGCTTCATGTGTTGTCTGCCTTCTTAGCTACTTTTTTCCTGGTTTGTCGGCTTTTCTTTGATGCTGTTTTATTGATGCTGTTTTATTCTTGTAAATGTGTCCATTTGGACCATTGCAGGAGAGGAGGGAGGCAGAGCAGGGAAACAATCCGGAATGGCAAGCAGGAAGAGGTAGACCTGCCTGCAGGATCACTCACTTCCCTCTTATGCAAACATTCACCAAAAGCAGTACATTCCTGATGGCAGACGGTTGATATCTGAAGGAAAAATGCTATTAAAATATGGCTTAGGATGTTATTCATGGTTTCCTATTACATTGATTGGGGTTCAGAGAAAAGGGAGAGGAATGTTCTTAATTGATTCAGAGAAAGGGGAGAGGAATGTTCTTCATTGATTCTACTGACTGGAAGTTTTCTTGTTTTCCAAATTCCAGAGGTGCCATTCATTATTTTAACATGAGTTTATGAAATTTGACAACTCTAAAACTACTGCTTATTTGGGAAATGTACTGACTCCCCAGGAGGCATTTTTGCTCTCCTTGTTTTCTTAGAAGTGGGGCTGTGGGCGAGGGAACACCGCAGCTTCAAAAGAGCGCTAAGAGCCCCTGAAGACATCCAGAGTGTCAGGAAATGTCTGTTTCCCTCTTAAAACAAGAGGTGTTGATGACAATCTGATATGAGGACCCAGGAGTTCCCCCAAGTGACTCGGGCTTAACAGCAAGAGCTTGGCTTTGGAGAGCTGCGATCTCCTTCCACCTCCTCCTTTAAACTGTCTCCTGCTCCAGGCTCCCCTGTGTCCAGTGTTAAGGGCACTTGAAAGTTCTGTAGGGCAGAGGACAAGGTGTTTATTCACCGGCCACTCACCCCTCTGCAGAATGATTAATGTAAGATTTACCTTCTAGCATGTGGAAATCCCTCCCCTCGCAGATGAAACAGAAGCAGAATTTAAAATCAAGTGTAGAGGGATATGACCATTCACTTAAATTTAATTTTCCTTCCTACCTTCTTCAGTGAGTTATTTTGGGTGATGGCCACTGCTTGGACTCCTGCTATCTATTCCCCCCACCCCAGTACCAATTATTCGTAGAATTAATTTGAATTGGCATTGTGGTAACACAAAAAGCAAAGGTTTCATTGGAATGGCCAGTAAATAAACGCTTGGATGTGTAATTTACTCACAGTCCTGCCCACTTTCCAGGTGGAGAGGAGAGGGGGCAGCGGAGATGGGCTCCTCATCTGCCTCCTCTACTAACCACACACACATCCACCCTAAGAAGCCTGTGATGAGAGGGAAAAAAAATTCTGTGAACTCCTCCGTTACTAAATCTGGAGGAAAAAAAAAAGAGTGGGTTGCTTTATCTTCTTCCTTTTCTAACCTAGGATAGTGAAAATGGCTCCCAGGAAGACTGGGAAGAGTAAAGGTAGGGACTGATGGCGGTGAACTGGGGAAGCAACCCCAGGGCCGAGGATCGCTGCAGGCTGCAGCTCATTTCCATGCCACAAAAAAGAGAATAGAATCCAAATATCTAGCCCAAAGGGAAACATCAACTGAAATCAGATGCCATGGAAAGAAAGATCGTAATTCACCTAAATGGCATCATAGGAAATGGAGTATTTGGACTGACATGCTTAAGCATAAGCAAAATGAAAACCAGCTGCATGGTCACTGTGCCAAAATACTGCAGCAAAATCAGAATAGTATGAAATTAAATTAAGAAAAGGAGTGAGGATGTATTCGTTTGCTAAGACTATCTTAGGAACATACTACAGTCTGGATGCCTTAAATAACAGAAATGTGTATTCCCACAGTTCTGGAGGCTAGAAAATCAAGGTCAAGGTGTCCACAGCATTGGTTTTTCTGAAACTTCTCTCCTTGGCTGTAGATGGCCTGTGTCTTCACGTGGTCTTCCTTCTGTACCTGTCTGTATCCATGTGTCCTCTTTGTGTAAGGATACCATTTATATTGGATAGAGGCCCACCCTATTGACCTCATTTTCACTTATTGACTTCTTGAGAGACCCTGTGTCCTAATACATGTTCTGTGCTCCTGGAAGTTAGGACTTCACCATGTAAATTTGGGGGAAGGGAGGGGAGACAATTTAGTCCATAACAGAAAGTTAGAAATGAAAATAGTAAAATACAAAGAAAACATAATTCAAGGAACAGAAAGAAATTCCTGACAATTGCTTGATGCTGAGAATCACTTAATGTGAATTCTAGATAATCAGAGTTTAAAGATAAGATGTTAAAATGAAAGAGTAGGAAAACAAGAGGAATGTCAAAGCAATACACTACATAATGTATAGAAACAGTAAGAGGCAGAATAAATAGGAAATTATATTATTTTCATAGAGAGAATGACTGAGATCATTACAGGTAATACAGATAAACCTTATGATTAAAGCATTACAGGGAAGCTACTAGATATACAAGCTACTCAGCCCATCCAACATAAGTATAATTGGTGCCTCTGACATAGAGACCTCAAAAATAGAATGACAATATATTTGAAGATTTAAGGAAATTTCCTTGAGATAAATTATTGAAGTTGGGATTAAAAGAGCATGTCCCAAAAAAGAATTGATACCAAAAGTTTAACACTGGGACATATCAGGAACAAGCTATAAAACTTCAAACATAAAGAAGTCTTTAGGACTTTATGGAAAATAAAATAAAATCACCTGTAAACAGGGAAAGTTAAAGTTGACCTCCAATTTCTTCACAACAACATTTAAAGCCAGCAAATAATTTCTACAATGATCTAAGAAAAAAAAGTATGACCCAAAAATATCAAGTATAAAGACAATAGGCAGATATTCTTTTGTTTGTTTATTTGTTTGTTTGTTTTGAGACAGTCTTGCTCTGTCGCCAGGCAGATATTCTTAACTATGAAATAATTCAAAGGATACAGCACAAGTAAAGCCCTTCTAAAAAATATTGCTTGACAATGAAATTCACTGAGAGAGGAAATGAGTCACAATATAAACAAGGAAATAAGCAGCCTTTAGGAATAGAAAAGTCACAGTAGGCCTGGCGTAGTGGCTCATACCTGTAATCCCAACTCTTTGGGAGACTGAGGCAGGAGGATTGCTTGAGCCAAGGAGTTTAAGACCAGCCTGGGCAACATAGCAAAACCCCATCTCTACAAAAAATACAAAAATTAGCTGGGCGTGGTGGTTCATGACTGTAGTCCCAAACTACTTGGAAGGCTGAGATGGGAGGATGACTCGAGCCTGGGAGGTCCAGGCTGCAGTGAGCTGCGATCGCCACTGCACTCCAGCCTGGGTGACAGAGTGAGACCCTGTCTCTAAATCAACAAATAAAATAAATGGAAAAAAAAGACTGACGCTGGTGAATAGCGGATCCATTTATATATAAAACGTACTAAACAGTTATGGGTCTGGGAATACAAACACACCTTCCCATATATGAAATGATATTTGTACATGGTTATTCATTACAACATTATTTGTAATAGCAAAAAATGAAAACAAGCCAAGGGTCCATCAGTAGGGGCCAGATTTTAAAACTGATTCATCCCACAATGGAATCCTTAAACAGCTACAAGAAGAATGAGGATGCTATGTATGTTTAAGGAAAGAGTTCCAAAATATATTATATCAAAAAAGTATAGTGCATAATAGTATATTCATTATTGTCCTATCTGCACAAAGAAACATCAGAAATATAAACAAGAACTAAGGAAAATAATTATCTAATGGAGACAGGAAGAACTAAGAAGAAGGGGCAAGGGTGGAAGTGAAACTTCTCAATGTACAGCATCTTGTATTATTTTGACTTTTTAAATCATACGAATGTGTTAAATAGCCAGAACACATTTTTTTTTTTTTTTTTTTTTTTTGAGACGGAGTCTCACTCGTCGCCCAGGCGTGGCGTGCAGTGGGGCCAATCTCGGCTCACTGCAAACTCTGCCTCCCGGGTTCACCGCGCAGGGGGCAGGCCGTCGCGCCGAGTAGCTGGGGAGCTTACAGGTGCGCTGCCTGCCACCACGCCTGGTTATTTATTTATTTATTTATTTATTTCGTATTTTTAGTAGAGACGGGGTTTCACCATGTTAGCCAGAATGGTCTCGATTTCCTGACCTCATGATCCGCCCACCTCGGCCTCCCAAAGTGCTGGGATTACAAGCGTGAGCCTGCACGCAGCCAGTCAGAAAACATTTTTAAAGATTACAGGAATGATAGTTATCAAATAGAATTGAAGTGTCATAAACCTATACAATGGATCAAGGTCAAAGATTGTTTCCTTAAGTTGAAACAGCAACCAAAACATTCTTCACACAGGGGCTTGGTGGGTGGCTGCTGGCAACATATTTTATTGTGGGCTTCTTGATGATAAAATTTAAGCTAAAACTTCAAAATTAATAGTTTTAAAACATTTTTTACTTAGGCAATTGAAATGCATAGTACAAAAATAAGTGATAAGGTTATTGTAAAATGAAATGGACAGAATAAATATTTGATTTAATTTTCCGTCTATGAGAATTTCACAGTAAAATCAGTTTACTTTGTAAAAAAAAACAAAACGAAACAAAAAAACCTAGACAATGTTAAAAACAGCAACATAACTATTCAAAATTTGGAGTTGTCTGGGCACAGTGTCTCACGCCTGAAATTTTGGGAGGCTGAGGTTGAAGGATCACTTGAGGCCAGGAGTTCAAGACCAGCCTGGGCAACATAGTAAGACCCCATCTCTCCAAAAAATTTAAAAAGTAGCTGAGTGGGGTGGCATTTGCCTGTACTACTAGTTACTTGAGAAGCTGAGGTAGGAGGATGGCTGACCTCAGGAGTCTGAGGCTCCAGTGAGCTATGATTATACCACTACACCCCCGCCTGGGCAACAGAGCAAGACCATGTCTCAAAAAAAAAAATTTTTTTTGGAGTTGAAGAGAGGGGAGATGCAAGGGAATCTGTTAGTGCTAGTCGTTCAAAACAGTATCAATAGATCATGTTTAAGCTGGAAACAAGGTTTAGCAAACACAAGTCCAATTTACTTCATAACCTCTTAATGTCTTTTATAATTGTTTAATGCATACTTCAGAATCTCTTTCTACAACTTTAAAGGGGCCCCTTATGAACCAATATTTCCCATGACAAACATTGGTGTGTGATAATTCCTTCAGTTTAAGTTTTTTTCTTCTATTAAATGCAAGTAAAATTGAAATGAACAAATGTAATAAAATAGTACTTGTATGATCCTATCTTAATAAAGTATTTCTATTTATTTTTCTAACCTATCTATCCTTGTAGTTCTAAAGAAAGATGCCTGAAATAATGTTTCTCCATGTTAGCAATGACATTTCTGGGTGGATGGCCCTGGGATAATTGGTTTTACTTTTTTGTTTGTGATTTTCTCTACTATTTTAGTTATTTATAATGAGCATAGACTATTTAAAATAGAGTGATTTTGCTTTAAGCATGCCGTGAGTTTGCACATGTACACACACACACACACACATATTCACAGAGGAACCACATGCCCAAAAAGGTTTATAGTGATTGATTCAAATAGAAGTATGTGGTGACTGGACCAGTCACTACTTTTCTTTGTGTACTCTTTTGCATTTTAGAAATGTTTAAACAATGTTAAATAATTTAATCATTTAACAAAACTGTATAGACAGTAAGAGTTGCCCTCCACTTCCCTCCCAGTCCTCCTCCCAGTTTTTGGTGTATCTTTGCACACCGGACCCACAGCACACGGGTTTGGGTTCACACGATGCTTCACGGATCTTAGGGAACTTCTGTTACAGAACACTGAGACCTACCACGTTCTTTTTCATGGCCATATTATTTTCTATTGTCCGAATACTATTTTAGTTTTTACGTATATTTAAATTGTCTCTCATAAAATGAGCAGTGCTGTAATATATCTTTGCATAGTTGTGCGAATATATCTTTGGGATAATTTCCTAGAGATGGAATTATTGGGTCAACAGTTGCGTGCTTTACCTTTTGTTTTAACTTTTTGTATTTTTTCCTACTCATTTTAATTCCTTAAAACTTGTCAAAGTTCTTTTTTTATTTAAGAAATACAGGCCAGGTATGGTGGCTGACGCCTGTAATCCCAGCACTTTGGGAAGTCAAAGACTGCGTGAGCCCAGGAGTTTGAAACCAGCCTGGGCCACATAGCAAGACCCCATCTCTAAAAAATAATTAACCCGGCATGGTGGCACACACCCCTAGTCCCAGCTACTCAGGAGGACAGGGTGGGAGGATGGCTTGAAGTCAGGAGTTCCAGGCTGCAAAAAAAGAGAAGCATATATAAGTAACAAAGTTTCACGTACTCCAAAAGGTCTTATCATGGAAAGCAACATATCTCTGTCCCCCTGCCTCCCTGCCCCAAGATACAAAATACATTTAACTAATTTTAACAATTTCTTCTGATTGCTGTCTCCATAACTCTAAAAAGTAAAAAGTTTATCATGATAGTTCCTAATTCATCCATTTTAGACTTCCTGCTATGGTATATAAAGATTTGTGGTTACACAACTATTTTTGGTTAAATCAGTAAGGTATTAAGGCATGCATTATTATAGTTTTATAAATATTGCGTGCTGTCAAGCCAAATAGTGTACTACAAGCACAGTTTCTTTCCTTTCCAAATTTTCTTTTTCCTGGAATCTCTGATTGCCACTCTGTCTTCTCTGACCTCTTCTGATCCTTTTTTTCTCGGATCTCAGGTACACTGAATTGCGTTGATGGCGATCCTTGGTTCAGGACATAATTTCAGTGTTGGTTCATACAACGACCCCACACATGTATCTTTTTAGCTATCTATGACTAAGACATGGTTCTTCATTTATTTGCCGTTTTCTCCCAGTCTCTTCATTATTCTATCAACTTTCCCCTTTTCCCGAGACCCCTCCATCTTTCCTCAGTTGAGATTTATTAGTCTCTGACTCAATCAATTACATTTAGATGAATTGAGTAAGCGCTTTCTAATGGCATAAAGAAAAAACAGTTTTGATAAGTTTGTAACCTCTCACTTTTAAGCTCTCATAAATAATTTGGTCTGTTTTCTAATATTAGCTAAAAGTAATACAATAAAACCTTAGGACTGACAAAATTGTTCTATAAAGTGGATAAAAATCACATTTCTCAAGAGATCATCTGTAATCTGGTCACTGGTCACCAAATGGTATTTGTTTTCTTTTGTTTTTTTGTTTTGTTTTGTTTTTTGAGATGGAGTTTGACTCTTGTTGTCCAGGCTGGAGTGCGATGGTGTGATCTCGGCTCACCACAACCTCTGCCTCCCGGGCTCAAGCGATTCTCCTGCCTCAGCCTCCCGAGTAGCTGGGATTACACATGTGTCACGTGCCCGGCTAATTTTGTATTCTTAGTAGAGATGGGATTTCTCCATGTTGGTCAGACTGGTCTCGAACTCCTGACCTCAGGTGATCTGCCCGCCTCGGCCTCCCAAAGCGCTGGGATTACAGGCGTGAGCCACCGCGCCCAGTTGGTCTCTTTTTTGTAAGCATATCCCACTTAGCAGGCAGTATGCCTGGAGTGACTTCTTACTCAGTTCAGGAAATGAGGATTATGATTATTGAATGTTAACTACTGAGAAAATATGGTTATTTAATCTTCTAACAGTCTTACATATTATTTGCTGACTTTATAAATTAGGAAATTGCAAAGGTAAATTACCTGTCCAAGGTCACAAAGCTAGTTAATGGTGGAGTTAAAAGTCAAGCTTTGTTTGATGCCAAAGCTCATCTTCTTTCCCCTCTAGCCTACTTTCTGGACTGCATCACCAAACCTTACCCACTGTATTGTATTTGTTTTCTCTCTTAGTGGATGAGTGCTCGTCTGACTACACAATTGTGCTTCCTGTGATTGGGGCCATCGTGGTTGGTCTCTGCCTTGTGGGTATGGGTGTCTATAAAATCCGCCTAAGGTGTCAATCATCTGGATACCAGAGAATCTAATTGTTGCCCGGGGGAAATGAAAATAATGGAATTTAGAGAATTCTTTCATCACTTCCAGGATGGATGTTGGGAAGTTCCCTTAGAGTGTGGGTCCTTCACACAATGTAAACCACCATCTTCTACTCAAACCAAGTGAGTCATGTGTGATTTAAGTTCAGGCAGCATATCAATTTCTATATACCTTTTGTTTATTTTATGAAAGATATAGTAAGCTGTTTATTTTTCTAGTTTCCTTTAGAATATTTTAACCACTCAAAGTCAACATTTGAGGTATGTTGAATTAGCATAATACATGTAAAGTAGAATAAGCCTTCAAATTATAAACCAAGGGTCAGTTGTAACTAATACTACCTGTGTTTGCATTGAAGATTTTATTTTACCCTTAATCTTAAAAGAAATGCCCTTGCTTTGTTTATCAAATGGACTTTGAGTGCTTTTACTATCTGTGTTTTATGGTTTCATGTAACATACATATTCCTGGTGTAGCACTTATCTCTCTTTTTCCACTTTACATTTTTTGTTTTTGTTTTTTGAGACGGAGTTTCACTCTTGTCACCCAGGCCGGAGTACAATGGTGCAATCTTGGCTCACGGCAACCTCTGCCTCCCAGGTTCAAGCTGCTTCAGCTTCCCGAGTAGCTGGGACTACAGACACACCCCACCACGCCTGGCTAATTTTTGTGTTTTTAGTAGAGATGGGGTTTCACCATGTTGGCCAGGCTGGTCTTGAACTCCTGACCTCAGGTGGTCCACCCACCTCAGCTCCCAAAGTGCTAGCATTATAGGCATGAGCCATCGTGCCCGGCCTTAAATTTTTTTTTTTTTTTAAATCATCAAAAAAAAAAACAAATCTCAGGTTATCTAAGGTTTTTTTTTTTTTTTTTTTTTTTTT
>NW_016821812.1:538173-561278 GCF_001698545.2 Rhinopithecus bieti | reverse complement strand
CCCAGGCTGGAGTGCAGTGGCCGGATCTCAGCTCACTGCAAGCTCCGCCTCCCGGGTTCCCGCCATTCTCCTGCCTCAGCCTCCCAAGTAGCTGGGACTACAGGCGCCTTTCACCTCGCCCGGCTAGTTTTTTGTATTTTTAGTAGAGACGGGGTTTCACTGTGTTCGCCAGGATGGTCTCGATCTCCTGACCTTGTGATCCGCCCGTCTCGGCCTCCCAACGTGCTGGGATTACAGGCTTGAGCCACCACGCCCGGCCTATCTAAGGTTTTTTAATAAAACCAACAAAAAGAACAAATCAGCTTATATTTTTTGTCTTGATGACTCCTGCTCCACAATTGCTAGACTAAGAATTAGGTGGCTACAGATGATAGAACTAAATAATAAGCAAGAGACAATAATAATGGCCCTTAATTGTTAACATAAGCGCCAGACTCTAGGCTAAGCACTTTACCTACATCTCATTTCATTCTCACAACTTATAGGTGAATGAGTAAACTGAGACTTAAGGGAACTAAATCACTTAAATGTCACCTGCCTGACTGATGGCAGAGCCAGAGCTTGAACTCATGTTGGTCTGACACCAAGGTCTTTGGTCTTCTCAATACACCAAGTTGCCTACAAAAACAATGACACCACACTCTGCCTGAAGGCTCACACCTGCCTGCAACCATATGCTCACCTTACCGGGAAACGGCTTTATCCAGCATCTTGAGACTTTAGGGTAGATGAAAGGAGAGCTTTGCATCTTGAGGCATTAGGGTAGATGAAAGGAGAGCTTTGCAGACAACAAAATAGCCTATCCTTAATAAATCCTCCACTCTCTTGAAGGAGACTGAGGGGCTTTGTAAAACATTAGTTTCTTATTTTGTGGGATTGTTTAGCTGGGCTGTAAAGATGAAGGCATGGAATAAACTTCTCAAAGTATTTTTAATTTTTTCCGATAATAGAGAAACTTCGCTAACCAAGTATTCTTTTTTGAGTGTATAGCCCCCTCTTGTGGTAAGTTGCTGCTTCTGCACTTCATATCTATATTTTCTGTTCACTTTATTCTGTAGAGCAGTCTGCCAAGAATTTTATTCCTGCTGTTTTTTTTGCTGCTAAAGAAAGGAGTTAAGTCAGGATAACAGAAAAGTCCACATAACCCTAGAATTCTTAGTCAAGGAATAATTCAAGTCAGTCTAGAGACCATGTTGACTTTCCTCGTGTGTTTCCTTACAACTCAGTAGGTTGTCAAGGTCCTGACTTTAATCTTAATAAAACATTGAATTGTATTAAAAGTTTTGTAATAAAACTTACTTTGGAGATTTGTGCATGTCATTTATTTT
This sequence comes from Rhinopithecus bieti, assembly GCF_001698545.2. NCBI lineage: Eukaryota > Metazoa > Chordata > Mammalia > Primates > Cercopithecidae > Rhinopithecus > Rhinopithecus bieti. The sequence goes on along the minus strand of NW_016821812.1, from coordinate 559,950 downwards.
TTATGATTCATTTTTTGCTGTATAAAATTTTGTTTACAATCATCTTAGATTTTTGCTCAGAGCAATAAGTTAAATCATCTTCCTATAGTTTATTCTATTCTCCATTGCCACATTATCACTTGGTAGGAATTCTTGAGAAGATAAACCACATTAAAGTTACATATGAAATGTCTCAACTCTTAGCTTAGACTGACTGCATTGCTAGTTTACTTAAGTGTAGCCACATTTGTTCATTCATTCATTTGATCACCATTGATTAAGAATTTGCTAAATGCCAGATACTCTTATAGGAGCCGAGATGAGTAAGAGGCCCTATATTAGTTACCTATAGTGATCAGAGAGAAAGAGAGAGAGGGCCGGGCGCGGTGGCTCACGCTTGTAATCCCAGCACTTTGCGAGGCCAAGGCGGGCAGGTCACGAGGTCAGGAGTTTGTGACCAGCCTGGCCAATATGGTGAAACTCTGTCTCTACTAAAAATACAAAGTAGCCAGGCATGGTGGTGCGCCCTTGTAGTCCCAGCTACTGGGGAGCCTGAGGCAGAAGAATCGCTTGAACCCGGGAGGTGGAGGTTGCAGTGGGCCGAGATCGTGCCACTGCACTCCAGCGTGGGCGACAGAGCAAGATTCTGTCTCAAAAAAAAAAAAAAGAGAGAGAGAGAGACTGACCAAGATGAAACCTGTCATATCCTTTATAATCTAATCACAGAAGAAACATACTATCACTTCTCTGTTTTTTTATGGTTCACACAGAACATCCCTGGTACGCTTTGGAAGGGGACTACACAAGGGCTTGAATACCAGATTTCTTACTCCATTTTGTGCTGTTATCACAGAATACCACAGATTTTGGGATAACTTACAAGCAATAGAAGTTGATTTGGTCATGGTTCTGGAGGCTGGGAAGTCCAAGATGCAAGGGCTGAATCTGATGTGCGTCTTCTTGCTGCATTGTAAGATGGTTAAGGCATCACATGGTGCGAGGACACAGAAGAGAGAGCAAGAGGGGCCCACACTTGTAATAATAGCATTAGTCCATCCATGAGGGCAGAGCCATTATGACCTCATTGCCTCTGAAAAGTTCTGCTCCTCAACACTGTCACATCATAGATTAGTGTCGCATCACACTTTTGAATTGTACATTAAGTTTCCAACATATGGTTTGGGGGACACCTGCAAACCATAGCGCCAGGAAAGGGAGGAACTCCTGGAGGCATTGTGGGTGCTGCCTACCCCAGGTGCCTACCATCAAGGTGTACATTGTGGAATTAGTGGTTTACTTTTTGGAGAGAACTTGGGTAAATAAATTCTAGTATACATACTAAGAGAAGTGGATTAATAGGAACATATACAATGGACGATGAGAGCAAGGCCCTTTCCAGCCTGCTTCCAAACCTACCCCAGGTGTAGCACCTCCTCAGGAGCACAGCCTCCCGACCCTGGTGATGAAGGTCCATCGACCACAGGGGCTGGTGTTGACCCATTTGTCTACAGCACTGATGTCATGGCTTCACCTTCCTAAAAGCAAGGACCCAGGATGGCTCCAGCCCCTACCCAATCTCCCCCACCTTTGTTCTTCTCACACTTTCTTACTTTGTAAGGTCCTAGATCTTCCTCTGGACTCCTGTTTGGGGCTCTAAGCTTGAAGGCCAGGAAGGTCTGAGGACACAAATACATGAGCCACTCCTTCCTGGCCCGGGACTTGGTTCTCTAGGATGATTTGCTGTGAGGTTTCCCTCTGCCCACTAAGTAAGAGAAGTATAAACGATAAAAAGGGATGGAAGAAGAATCTCTGCCAATGAAAAAGAGTTTCATTTTATAATACTCCGACCCCTCCCTCATCAAGAAGTCCCTTCACCCCACCTTAGTGCCTCCAAGAGATGCCAATTTTGGTCAAGTGTTGGCAGGCATGAGGAAGAGAGGTTTAGGCCGGGCACCATGGCTTACACCTGTAATCCCAGCACTTTGGGAGGCTGAGGCCGTTGGATCACCTGAGGTCAGGAGTTTGAGACCAGCCTGGCCAATATTGTGAAACCCCGTCTCTACTAAAAATATAAAAATTAGCCAGACATGGTGGCGGGCACCTGTAATCCCAGCTATTTGGAAGGCTGAGGCAGGAGAATCATTTGAACCTGGAAGGCAGAGGTTGCAGTGAGCCACGATGGCAGCACTGCCCTCCAGCCTGGGCAACAGAGCGAAACTCTGTCTCAAAAAAAAAAAAAAAAGAAAAAAGATGTTTTATTTTGTTTTTAACTTAACTAGTTTTATATTAAGACCAAGATTGAGTATGGATAAATTTGTGAAATAAATTCTGTTATCAAAATTCTAAAATCTCTTTCGCTTTCCAGATACTCCCACATGCTGTCCTGGCAAACTTTCTTCTTAAGTGCTCATGTATTCTAACTTCCTCATATCTCCACCAGCCCCACCACCCCACCCCAACATGCTTCAGCTGATCCCTGCAATTTTATTCAGTCACTCGATACCATTTTTTTTTAACGGAGTCTCGCTCTGTCACCCCGACTGGAGTGCAATGGCACTGTCTCAGCTCACTGCAACCTCTGTCTCCTGGGTTCAAGCAATTCTCCTGCCTCACCTTCCCGAGTAGCTGGGATTGCACATGCACCACCACGCCCGGCTAATTTTGTATTCTTAGTGGAGACGGGGTTTTTCCATATTGGCCAAGGTAGTTTCAAACTCCTGACCTCAGGTGATCCGCCCTCCTCAGCCTCCCAGCGTGCTGGGATTACAGGCATGAGCCACTGCACTCAGTCATTTTTTTTTTTTTTTTGAGACAGGGTCTTCATCTGTCACCCATGCTGGAATGCGGTGGTGTGATCATGGCTTACTGTAGCTTCAACTTCCCAGGCTCCGGTGACCCTCCCACTTCAGCCTCGAAGGTAGCTGGGACTACATGTGCATGCTATCACACCCAACTAATTTTTATTTTTTTTCCTATAGATATGGGGTCTTGCTATGTTGCCCCAGCTAGTCTAAATTTCTGGGCTCAAGTGATCCACTCACCTCTGCCTCCTAAAGTGCTGGGATTACAAGCATGAAGCACCACTCCTGGCTCATTATCATGTGTTAGTAACCCATTGTGGAGTTGTCTTTTATCTCTCCCAAAGCCACATGTATTTTGTCAAAAGATATTACCTTAATCCAAAGGCATTCAGCTGGGTGCCATGGCTCATACCTGTACTCCCAGCACTTTGGGAGGCCAATGCAGGCAGATCATTTGAGGCTAGGAGTCCGAGACCAGCCTGGCCAATATGGCAAAACCCCATCTCTACTAAAAATGCAAAAATTGGCTGGGCATGGTGACACGCGCCTGTAGTCCCAGCTACTCGGGGTGGGGGGGGCGGGGCATGAGAATTGCTTGAACCCAGGAGGCGGAGGTTACAGTGAGTTGAGATGGCGCCACTGCACTCCAGTCTGGGTGACAGAGTGAGACTCTGTCTCAAACAACATCAACAACAAAACAAAGGCATAAAGCTTTATGTATGAAGTTTTAGGCCTGAGCACAAGATTTGCAAGAGGAATCTTTCAAGGCAGCAGGATCTCCTGGCCTCCATCTATTCTCAGCACCTGCCAGGAGTCCCTACCCACACTTCCTGTTAAGACAGCTCTGACAGTAAGCTTGTTTTTTTTTTTTTTTTTTTTTTGAGACGGAGTCTCGCTCTGTCGCCCAGGCTGGAGTGCAATGGCCAGATCTCAGCTCACTGCAAGCTCCGCCTTCCGGGTTTACGCCATTCTCCTGCCTCAGCCTCCCAAGTAGCTGGGACTACAGGCGCCCGCTACCTGGCCCAGCTAGTTTTTTGTATTTTTTTAGTAGAGACGGGGTTTCACCGTGTTAGCCAGGCTGGTCTCGATCTCCTGACCTCGTGATCCGCCCGTCTCGGCCTCCCAAAGTGCTGGGATTACAGGCTTGAGCCACCGCGCCCGGCCAGTAAGCTTGTTTTATATTGATATGCCTCTGTAGCTTCACTCGCTACTGGATGGACACTTTTAATTGGACAGTTTTAAAAGACATTACCAGCTGGGCAGAGTGGCTCACGCCTGTAACCCCAGCACTTTGGGAGGCCGAGGACGGCGGATCATTTGAGGTCAGGAGTTCAAGACCATCTTGGCCAACATGGTTGAGACCCTGTCTCTACTAAAAATATAAAAATTAGCCAGGCATGGTGGCGGGCACCTATAATCTCAGCTGCTTGGAACGCTGAGGCGGGAGAATAACTTAAACTTGGAAGGTGGAGGTTGCAGTGAGCCAAGATTGAGCCACTGCACTCCAGCCTAGGTGACAGAGCAAGACTCCATCTCAAAAAAAAAAAAAAGACATTACCTCCAATTTTCTTCCAGAAATAGGTGAGTTGTAAATAATAGATATCCAGATGATATGCAGATATTTGAATACAGAATTTTGTTTTAAGATGGGGTGTGGCCCTGTTGCCCAGGCTGGAGTAAAGTGGCATGCTTATGGCTTACTGTAACCTTGAACTCTTGGGCTCAAGTGATCCTCCCATCTCAGCCTCCCAAGTAGTCGGAACTACAGGCATGCCCCACCACACCCAGCTTTCTTCTTGTAGGGACAGGGTCTTGCTATGTTGCCCAGGCTGGTCTTAAATTCCTGTCCTCAAGCAATTCACTCACTTTGGCCTCCCAAACCACTGAGATCACGGCCGTGAACCACACCACACCTAGCCAGAATACAGAATTTTTTTAAGACCAGACTTTCCATCTTGTTTGACTTATGATTTGAAACTGTTCATCAAGATTTCCTTGAAACTCAACTGGGTGTGGTGGCTCACACCTATAATCTCAGCACTTTGGGAGGCTTAGGCAGGCAGATCACTTGAGGTCAGGAGTTTGAGACCAGCCTGGACAACATGGCGAAACCCTGTCTCTACTGAAAATACAAAAATTAGCCTGGCATGGTGGCACACGCTTGTAGTCCTGGCTACTCAGGAGTATGAGGCAGGAGAATCGTGTGAACCCGGGAGACAGAGGTTGCAATGAGCCAAGATAGCGCCACTGCACTCCAGCCTGGGCGACAGAGCAAGACTCTGTCTCAATAAATAAATAAAAAAATACTTTCTTGAAACTCTTATCCATTACCTCTGATCCATCACACTCCAAAGTCTCCACTTCGTACTGTGCAGCCCTCCTCTGCTGTCATCTTTCTTGGCTCTTCTGCTTTCCTCTGATTCCTTAAATATAGGCTGTAGCACTCAGGGTTCTCCAGAGAAGCAGAACCAATAGGAGATATATGTGTGTGTGTGTGTGTGTGTGCGCGCGCGTGTGTGTGTGTGATTAGGTCTGGAATCTCAAGCAGGAATTAATATTGCAGTCTTGAGGTAGAATCACCTTTTCTCTGTAAACCCTCCGGTTTTGCTCTAAGGCCTTCACTTATTTTGACAAGGCCCATTCACCTTATCAAGGAGAGTCTCCTTTACTTAAAGCCAACCGACTGTAGATATTAACAACATCTACAAAACATATATATATATATAATATTATATATATATATATATAATTTGAGATGGAGTCTCATTCTGTTGTCCAGGCTGGAGTCCAGTGGCACAATCTCAGCTCACTGCAACCTCCGCCTCACAAGTTCAAGCAATTCTCCTGCCTCAGCCTCCTGAGTAGCTGGGATTCCAGGTGCATGCCACCATGCTCGGCTAATTTTTGTGTTTTTTAGTAGAGATGGGGTTTCGCCCTGTTGGCCATGGTGGTGTTGAACTCCTGACCTCAGGTGATCTGCACACCTCGGCCTCCCAAAGTGCTGGGATTTCAGGCGTGAGCCACCATGCCCAGCTTCTACAAAGTATTTTCATAGCAACACCTCAAATAGTGTTTGATTAAATAACTGCATGCGACAGCCTAGTCATGTTGATACATAAAACTACACATGCTTTGGGGGAAACAAAACATAAGTTTTCCCCCTAATTCTCTCCTTAGACACTTTTTCTCAAAATCTTCTCCCTCTGTGACCTACATAGAAGTGGAGCAGACAGATCTCAAACCTAACCAACTGAAAACAAAGTATGAATCTCCACCTTTCACCCGCCAACCCTCAAATCAGCTCCTTCCTCCCATATCAAAGCCTCTTGTGATTTTTTGTTTCTTTGTTATATATATATATATATATTTTTTTTTTTTTTGAGATGGAGTCTTGCTCTGTCATCCAGGCTGGAGTGCAGTGATGCTATCTTGGCTCGCTGCAACCTCTGTCACCCGGGTTCAAACAATTCTCCTGCCTCAGCCTCCTGAGTAGCTAGGACTACAGGCGCGGGCCACCATGCCTGGCTAATTTTTTGTATTTTTAGTAGAGATGGGGTTTCACTATGTTAGCCAGGCTGGTCTCGAACAGGCTGCCCGCCTCGACCTCCCAAAGTGCTGGGATTACAGTTGTGAGTCCCCACGCCTAGCCTATTGCTTTGTTTTTTAGAGACAGTCTTCCGTCTGTCACCCAGACTGGAGTGGTATGCAGTGGTGTCATCGTAGTTCATTGAAGCCTGGAATTTCTGGGCTCAAGTGATCCTCCTGCCTCAGCCTTCCCGAATAGCGGGGATTACATGCACTTGCCACCAAGCCTGGCTACTTTTCCCCTCATTTTATTAGAGACGAGGTCTTGCTATATTGCCCAGGTTGGTCTCCAGCTGCTGGTCTCCGGAGATCTTCCTGACTCCCCAAGTAGCTGGGATTAAAGGTGTGAGCCACTGTGCTAGGCAAGCCTCTAGTTTTGATTTCAAAAACTTTGCAGGTATCCTTGATCCTTCTCTTTCCCTCACCTTCTGTACACAGTCCATCAGCAAGTCTTGTCAGTGTTGCCTTTAAAATATATCCAGACCAGAATCCAATCACTTCTTTTTTTTTTTTTTTTTTGAAATGGAGTTTCACTCTGTCACCCAGGCTGGAGTGCGGTGGCATGATCTTGGCTCACTGCAACCTCCACCTCCCTGGTTCAAGCAATTCTCCTGCGTCAGCCTCCCGAGTAGCTAGGATTACAGGCATGTGCCATCACGCCCAGCTAATTTTTTGTATTTTTAGTAGAGACAGGGTTTCGTCGTGTTAGCCAGGATGGTCTCGATCTCCCGACCTCTTGATCCACCCGCCTCGGCCTCCCAAAGTGCTGGGATTACAGGCGTGAGCCACCATGCCCAGCCGTACCAATCACTTCTTACTATCTCTACCACTACTGCTGTAGTCAAAGCCTCTCTCCCAGGCTACAGGAGGCTAACAGTCCTCTCTTCTGGCTCACTGAGTCCATTCATTGAAACATAGGTCAGATCACATTGCCCTTCTGGTAAAACCCCTTTTGATGGCCTCCTACTTTGGCCTTCAGAGACCTGCCTGTCTGGTCCCCATATTCCTCCCTCCTCACAGGTCCTGCTTCCCTCCCCTTGACTCACCACAGGCAAGCCACGCTAACTTGCTTCTGGTCCTCGACATTAACTTCTCCAGATATTATATCTCACTCCTTTTCATTCAGGGGACAACACAGAGAGGTTTCTGGGGTTTCCCTACCTAAAGTAGACCCACCCCGCGTGCCTGGTCACTCTTGTCTTCCTACCCTGCTCATTTTCATCATACACTCAATCCCTAATGGAAAGGATCTTGTCTCTTTTCTGCTTCCCAACTGTCCTGTATGTTTCATGATGGGCAGATGGAGGCAGCACAGGGGAGTGCGTGTTTCAGCCTGTGGTGGCTGTGAGAATGTGCCATACAGACCTCCAACTACAGGATGTGTCATTGGCCAAAGGCCCCAGCTGCTGTGCTTTGAAAGCTATTACTGGCCAGCCATGGTGGCTCACACCTGTAATCCCAGCACTTTGGGAGGCCGAGGTGGGCAGGTCACGAAGTCAGGAGTTCAAGACCAGCCTGGCCAACATGGTGAAACCCCATCACTACTAAAAATACAAAAATTATCCAAGTGTGGTGGTGTGCACCTGTAGTCCCAGCTACTTGGGAGGCTGAGGCAGGAGAATCTCTTGAACCCGGGAGGCGGAGGTTGCAGTGAGCTGAGATCGCACCACTGCATTCCAGTCTGATAACACAGCGAGACTCCATCTCAAAAAAAAAATAATAAAATTAAAAAAAATTAGCCAGGCATGGTGGTGCACACCTGTAATCCCAGCTACTCAAGAGGCTGAGGCAGGAGAATTGCTTGAACCTGGGAGGCGGAGGTTGCAGTGAGTAAAGATAGTGCCACTGCACTCCAGCCTGGGTGACAGAGCGAGACTCCATCTCAAAAAAAGAGACAGAGCTATTGCCACGTTTGCCCCAAAGCCACAAGCATCTTCCACAGGCAGCTCCCAGACAAGGACTGAGTGTGCAGGGATACTAAGGTGAAACCATTCCCAGGACACACAGAGCTGATCTGACAGCTGACTTTGGCTTGAGGACTTCTCAACTGCCAGACCTTCCTTAGACTGCACAACAGAAATGCTTCTGCCCAGTGCTCCTTCCCTTTCCCCTTCATGCAGGTTCAAGCTGGCATCATGGTCTAAAAACTCTCCAGCACCTTGGCTCCCTCACCATTTTCTCCCACAGACTTTTCCCCTGACAAAATCTGATATGGTTAATCCCATCTTGGCATCTTTTTCTTAAAAGTCCCAGACTAACATAAGTGGTGCTGAAAGTGGCCCAAGAAAAGAGGCAGTAAGAAGGGGATTTGGAACTGGCTCACCCATCACCCAGCAGACAGAGGGGGGATGTTGTCCTGGTTGATAGGTAGGCACAGATAGTCCCTGGCCCTGGGTGGCAGCTCAGTTGCTAAAGATTTCATTGGTGGTGACCTGAGAAAAGATGCTGTTGGAGGGGAATGTTGTGGCAGGTGTGACTTCACAAGCATTTAACAATATGGGAGAACAATGCCTACCGTAGCAGAATGGGCTGTCAGAGACTGAGGGCTGTTAACAAGCAGTGAATCACCAAGTATGAGAGTAGGAGAGCCCAGAGGTAGCTTACATAACAGGCATTCTCTTCCGTAGTGGCAAGACAGACTCGGTTTTGAACAGCCGGTCAAAAATCTAATTGCAAGCTGGGCTTGATGGCTCATGCCTGTAATACCAGCACTTTGGGTGGCCGAGGTGGGAGGACTGCTTGAGCCCAGGAGTTTGAGACCAGTGTGGCAACATAGAGAGACTCCTGTCTCTACAAAAAGTTAAAAAATTAGCTGGGCATGGTCGTGCTCACCTATGGTCCCAGCTATTCAGGAGGCTGGGATGGGAGGATAGCTTGAGCCCCGGAGGTCAAGGCTGCAGTGAGCAGTGATCTCACCACTGCACTGTAGCCTGGGTGACAGGGCAAGACCCTGTCTCAAAAAAAAAAAAAAAAAGATTGCAAGTCTACAGAGCTTCAAAGAGATCTGAGTGTCCGGTGCACGCAGGTCCAGTATAGAAAGCGCAGGGCCCTGGTGGGGAAATCTGGGATCCTGAACCACAGCACAGGGGCACTGAGATGGATTCCACCAGTGATATTTGACTCTGCAAAAGCCCAGAACATCTGGGATTTCAGATGTAGCCCAGCCTTCTCTACTTGGTGCTAGCACGTCAGTTTTCTGGAAGATGCTACTGAGGCCTCTCTCACAAGGCAAGAGGTGACCCCTCCTCTCCTCCTTACCAGGCTGAGAACTAGGATTAAAATGCAACTGAACACATGCTTGGCCTGATTGAGGCAGGAGAATAGGGAAGCTGGGGTTAGCAGGGTTTCAGCAAGTGCAGCCAGTCCGCACGGGCAGGGAAACAATGGGTGCAGCCAGTCCGCACGGGCAGGGGAGCAGCCAGTGCAGCCGGTGCGCACGGGCAGGGGAGCAGCAGGTGCAGTCAGTGTGCATGAGCAGGAGAGCTGCAGGTGCAGCATATAGGTCACATCCTTGTCTCTGTGACAACAAGCCACTTCAGCCCCCGATTGGCCACCGGCCAGTCCTTCATGGGATGTGGCCAATTGCAGGCCTCTAAGGGTTTCCTAGGGGTATGCTGGGTTCTTTCTAGCTGAATACAAACCCTAACTGAGGGGGCTTTTCAGCAGCTGCTTGCTTGAGCCTGCTCCCACTCTGTGAATTGTCTTCAATAAATCTGTGCCCATTCCGTGGCGTGTTCAGTTCTTTGTCCAATATGCCAAGAACCTGGACATCACATTTAGGACTTTTTTTTTTTTTTGAGATAGAGTCTTATTCTTGCCGCTCAGGCTGGAGTGCAATGGCACGATCTTAGCTCACTGCAACCTTCGCCTCCCGGGTTCAAGCCATTCTTCTGCCTCAGCCTCCCGAGTAGCTGGGATTACAGGTGTCCAACACCATGCCCAGCTAATTTTTGTAATTTTAGTGGAAACGGGGTTTCACCGTGTTGGCCAGGCTAGTCTCGAACTCCTGACTTCAGGTGATCCACCCACCTCGGCCTCCCAAAGTGCTGGGATTATGGGCATGGGCCACTGTGCCTGGCCACATTTAGGACCTTCTATCCGGTAACATGATAAGCGGGGAAAGAGATTACACACACACAAAATGGCAAGAATCCGCTGGCACGGACAGGCTGGACCCAGGTGAATACTCCTGGGGTTGGATTTTGAAGGTGCTTGATCACTAGAGCCGGAAGGTAAATCTGGGTAAGCAAGAATTCACTGACCTGAGGGTAGATTCTTGAACATGGTATTTAACACCCAGCAAGTACTCTAGGGAATAGACACTTGCTATGAGATGGCTCTTAGAAGCCTGGAAGAAATGATACCCAATTCTAAGCAAAGCGGAGATGCCTGAGTGGCCCTGGCAGACAGCAGAGGAAGGAATAAGGAGGATGAGGAGAGTGTTGAGTAGATGTATTTTAATAAGGTCAGAAGACACGTTAGTGGATTGTTTTCCATGACAGGGCTCAGGATACATCTTTTACCAAGGCCGTCAGAGGGGTGCCGGCATTCCTGAGCACATTGGTGTGGCTCTTTTGTAACACAGATGGTAGGAGAGAGGTCCCAAAGCTGAGACTGTGCGTCCCCTGAAACAAAGCCAGGTGGCAGATTTAGCCACCACAAGCCGGGAGACTGTCATTACCATAACAACTGGCAAGGTAGAGAGACATCCAAAAGAGCATGGTTTGCAGTGTTGGTGGATGTGGTTAATGGAGCAGGGAATCCCAAGGAGCAAAATAAAGGGCCAGCCAGCATGGGTCGTGCTTAACATCTAAAGCAACAGCAATGACAACAGACAGTGGAGAGGCAGGAGGCTAAGGGTGGTCACTCCAGTAAAACACCACGATTCCTTGCTCAGTTTCCTGAACCGAGGCAATTTTTAGATCTGGAGCCCACTGCCTGAAGAAGTGGCTTGGTCTCTAAGAGGAAGAGCCTATGAAGATTCTTCCCCTTCTTCCCCCAAAGGGACTTGAGAGGAAAAAAACTATTTTACTTCTTCTTTTACACCACAACAATCAACATGGAAAACTGCTGTGACCAAATGTGTATGTTTCTCCTCACTCCCAAATACCAAGCAAGCCATCAGTTCTGCAGTGGACACCACACGGGTTCCTTCAATTCAATTCTGACACTACCTGGAGACAGCATCAGATCCCACGGGTTGAGAACTCACTCCCCAAGACTGCTCCCCACCCCCTCTGGACTTCCAACGCCAATTGCAAGCCCTGGGTTATTTTGCCTGTACTTTTGACCCACCGGCTAAAAATCAGGGTTTCCACAACTCCCTCCCTCCTCGGGTTCTATTCATTTGCTAGAGTGGCTTCCAGAACTCAGGGAAACACTTTTACCAGTTTATTATAAAGGACATTTTTTTTTTTTTTTTAAGACAGAATCTTCTTCTGTCATCCAGGTTGGACCACAGTGGTGTGACCACAGCTCCTTGCAGCCTTGACCTCCTGGACTCAAGGGAACCTCCCACCTCAGCTTGCTTTCATTTTTTTTCCCCCCACCTCAGCTTTCTAAGTAGCTGGAACCATAGGCTCGCACCACTGAGCCCAGCTAATTTTTTTCTTTCTTTTATTTTTTTAGACGGAGTCTCACTCTGTCACCAGGTTGGAGTGCAGTGGCGCTATCTTGGCTCATTGCAACCTCCCCTTCTGGGTTCAAGCGATTCTCCTGCCTCAGCCTCCTGAGTAGCTGGGATTACAGGCACCCACCACGATGCCCAGTTAATTTTTGTATTTTTAGTAGAGACGGAGTTTCACCATCTTGGTCAGGGTGGTCTCTATCTCTTGACCTCGTGATTCGCCCCCCTTGGCCTTCCAAAGGGGTGGGATTACAGGTGTGAGCCACCGTGCCTGGCCAATTTTTTTTTTTTAAGATGGGGTCTCACTACATTGCCAGGCTGGTCTCCAACTTCTGGTCTCAAGCAATCCTCCTGCTTCAGCTCCCAAAGTGCTGAGATTACAGGTGTGAGCCAATGTGCCCAGCCTTCAAAGGATGTTTTAAAGGATACAAATACACAGACAGATGAAGAGACACATAGGGCAAAGTCTGGAAGGGTCCAGAATGCAGGAGCTTTTGTCCCCATGCAGTTGGGGCGCACCACCCTCTGGGCACATGGATGCGTAAGCCCCTATATGTGTGGCTATCTGCAAGCTCCCAAACCTTGTCCCTGTTGTATTTTTACAAAAGCTTTCTTGTGTAGACAAGATTAATTAACATTGGCCATTGATGATCAGCTTAACCTTCAGCCCCCTCCCTCCCTGGAGGTTGCGGGGTGGGACTGTGATTTATAATAAAGTTTTGTGACTCTAAATGTCTCAAAATGGAATCACTTGTGACAGGTTACTCAGCTTACTGTGAAACTGCTGACCCCTAAGCATATGTATGGTGTTCTGAGGTGAAGATGCCTGTGTGGCCAGCACCCCGAGACCTAACAAGAAAACGGAGCTAAAAGATGGCTGAGTTAACAGTTAAGGACACTCCTGTGAAGGACCATAAAAACTGCAAAGAAACTGACCATGGCTAAGATGCCTGCAGAAGCTCTGCCGATGAGAACTCTGAGGCCTCTTTTCCATGAGGCAATGGACCCCACCCTGGCCACATTCCGAGAAAACCAGCCCCAAGTGTTGTTAGTCAGCCTGCTGTTCTCCTGAGCTACTTGCTGTGGTTCCTCCCACTCTTATTACTGCCTGTGTGTGTGCCAAGTACATTTGCATGACTGTTGGTGTGTGAAACTTGTAATAAACTGTGAATTCGTAATCACTTAAGTGGCCATTGATTTACTGTGAAACCTCTTGGGTACCCCTGTGGGAGTTGGCACAATTAGGCTAATCGAAACTCTAAGCAAGAGAGATCCAAAGTCCTAACCTTCTTCTAATCCTGCCTCGGTTCTTCCAGTGACCAGCCCCCATCCCGGAGCTACCTAGCGGGGGCCAGCCATCAGTCAGCTCATTAGCATACAATAAACTGTCACTGTGGAGATCCTAAGGATTTCAGGAGTTGTATGCCAGGAAACAGGGACAAAGGGTGATACATGTTTCACAGTATTGCACAACCTACGGCCATTTATTGACTGACGGTACACCAGGAGAAGGAAAGAACCACGTGTTTCAAGCACTATTGGATACAGGGTCTGAGCTGACATTGATTCCCAGAGACCCAAACTGTCATCATGACACTCCTGATAAATTCCGGGCTTATAGGAACCAAGTAGAAAATGGAGTCCTCAGACCGGGCACAGTGGCTCACGCCTGTAATCCCAGTAATTTGGGAGGCTGAGGTGGGTAGATCATGAGGTCAGGAGTTCCAGACCAGACTGCCAACATGGCGAAACCCCATCTCTACTAAAAATACAAAAATTAACCAGGCATAGTGGTGCATGCCTGTAATCCCAGCTACTCAGGAGGCTGAGGCAGGAGAATCGCTTGAACCTGGGAGGCAGAGGTTGCAGTGAGCCGAGATCATCACACCACTGCACTCCAGCCTGGCCACCAGATCAAGACTCCATCTCAAAAAAAAAAAGAAAGAAAAAGAAAAAAATGGAGTCCTGGCTAAAGTCTGGCTCGTAGTGGGCTCCTTGGAGCCCAAGAATAGGTCCATGGGTTCCGTGGACCTATTCAGTGGTCATTTCCACAGTATCAATGAGCAACAAGGATTCATAGATTTGGCAGTTGGAGTAACCTTCATATTGGGTGCCCAGTCTGTAGAGTAAGAGCTACTATTGTAGGAAAGGCCAAGTGGGAATCACTGAAATGCCTTCTTCCTTGTCTCCACCAAGACAGTAAATAAAACATAATATCATATTCTGGAACACGATGGTTGGAATCGGTATCACCATTAAAGACCTAGAGAATTCCCAGTCATCTCTCCATATTCATTAGTCTAGGCCCTGCGGAAACAGAATGAATCTCAGTTTGTAGATTCCTACAAACTTAAATAGCAGGCTGATTGCAGCCACTGTGTCTGATGTGGTATCATTGCTGGAGCAGATTATGAAGGCCTCTGATACGTGGTATGCAGCCATTGATTTGGCAAATATGTTCTTTTCCATTCCAGCTAAAAACAGCATCAAAACCAGTTCTCATTCACATGGAATGGACAGCAGTATTCATCTGCAGTTTTGCCTCAGAGCTTTGTTAACTCTCCTGCACTCTGTCATATAGTCCAAAGAGATTGGCACCACACAGGCACCCATAGGGACAGTACTCTGATCCATGACATTGACATTATGCTAACTGGACAGATAAGGAAGAAGTGGTTGGTATGCCGGAGCCCTTGGTGAGATATGTATGTTCCAGGAGGTAGAAGATTCAGGGATTGACTGCTTCTGTGATGTTTTTAGGGGCCCAGGAGGTCAGAGGCTTTCCAGAATATCCCCCCCCCCCAAATTAAAGTACATATTCTTTGCATCTTGCATCCCTTCCACAAAGAAGGAAGCACCAGAGGCTGGCAGGCCTCTTTAGGCTCTGGAGGACTGCATTTCATACCTGGGAAAATTCCTCTGGTTCATTTACCAGGTGACATAGAAAGTTACCACTTTTGATGTGGCCAGAGTTAGGAAAGAGCAGTATAGCAGGTCCAGGCCACAGTGCAATCAGCCCTGCTGCCTGAGCCAGGTAGGCAGACCTTACGGTGTTGAAGGTGTCAGTGGTAAGAAAAGGTGCAGTATGGAATATCTGGCAAACTCCAGCGGAAGAATCATAACACAGACCCCAGATGTTTTGAGCAAGGTCGAGGCTATGCTGCCATTTGTAGCAGACAGAGATATATACTTTTGAGAAATTGCTCTTGACATGTGACTGGGTCCTGGAGCACTGCCCATTTTGAGGTAGATTCTGTCAAACCCACTGAGTAATAAAGTCAGATGGGTTCAGCAGTAGTCAACTGTGAGAAGGAAATGGTACATCCAGTATCAAGTACATGCAGGACCAGAGGGCATGAATAGGTTTCTTGAGAAGGCAGTCCAGCCCCCATGTCACCCACCAGAGTTGTATCAGTGCCCCTCCCCTAGCTTGCATCAATTTTATTAGGGGCCAGCAGGAGGGAACAGGTAAGAAGTTGAAAACGGAGGAAAAGCACACACTGGTTTACACACAAGTTGGCTTGGTTTGTGGGTATAAGCCAAAAGTGGGCAGCAGCTGTATTACAGTCACATTCAGAGATCCCCCTGACACACAGTGGGGAAAGAAAATCTTCCCAATGGGCAGAGCAGCAAGCAGAACACTGCAGGAAAAGTGGCGTGGGATGAGAAAATACACAAATTCTTGGACAATGCTGTGGCCTGGTCATCTGGCCAAGGGTTTGGAGAAAGAGACTGGAGCATCAGAGACAGGGAGGTCTGGGGTAGAGGTATGTGGATGGACATATTAGAGTAGATATAAAGTGTAAATATTTTTGCATCACATGTTAATGTCCATGAGAAAGTATCCACCATAAAAGAGTCACTGAACAAACAAGTCAGCAATTTTTTTTTTTTTTTGAGACAAGTTCTCACTGTGTCACCCAGGCTGGAGTGCAATGGTATGAATATAGCTTACTGCAGCCTCAAACTCCTGGATGGAAGCGATCCTCCTGCCTCAGCCTCCTGAGTAGCTGTGACCACACACAGGCATGTACCACCACACCCGGCTAATTTTTTTTTTTTTTTTTTTGAGATGGAGTCTCACTCTGTTGCTCAGGCTGGAGTGCAGTGGCGTGATCTCAGCTCACCGCAACTTCTGCCTCCCAGGTTCAAGCAATTCTTCTGCCTCAGCCTCCCAAGTAGCTGGGATTACAGGCACCTGCCACCATGCCGGCTAATTTTTGTATTTTTAGTAGAGATGGGGTTTCACCATGTTGGTCAGGCTGGTCTTGAGCTCCTGACCTCAGGTGATTGGCCTGCCTCTGCCTCCCAAAGTGCTGGGATTACAGGCATAAGCCACTGTGCCCGGCCCCATCTAATTTTTTTAATTTTGTAGAGATGGGGTCTCACCATGTTGCCCAGGCTGGTCTCGAAATCCTGGACTCGAGTAATCCTCCCATCTTGGCCTGACAAAGTGCAAGATTACAGGTGTGAGCCACCACACTTGGCCTAAACAAGTCAAATTAACTCAGCCAGTGAGTTAGCTAGGCTTTGTCATAAATGACAACAGTGTTTGCACAATGCGCATGTGAATAGATGAACATGGTGGCATGACTTACCACTTGCCAAGGCCAGTCTAGCTATTGCAAATTAAAACCACAGTGAGATATCATTCCACAACCTCCAAAATTGATACAATTTAACAGATGGGCAATACCAAGTATTGATGAGGAAATGCTATTTATTGCTGATAGAAAAAAGATACAATCATTATAGAAAAAGTTTTTGGCAGTTTCTTGTAAACTTAAACATATAACTGTCCCAACTCTTTCCTGTAAAGGGAAAGATAGTAAATATTTTAAGTTTTGTGGGCCAGATGGTTTCTATGGCAACTATTCTACTCAGCTGTTGTAGCATGAAAAGCAACTACAGACAAGTGAAAATATAGGCTTGTCTATATTCCATATTCATAAAACTTTATTTATAAAAATAGGTAGGTGGGCTGGGCGCAGTGGCTCATGCCTGTAATCCCAACACTTTGGGAGACTGAGGCGGGCAGATCATGAGGTCAGGAGTTCGAGACCAGCCTGACCAACACGGTGAAACCCCATCTCTACTAAAAATACAAAAATTACCCAGGCGTGGTGGCACGCACCTGTAATCCCAGCTACTTAGGAGGCTGAGGCAGGAGAATCGCTTGAACCTGGGAGGCGGAGGTTGCAGTAAGCCGAGATCACGCCACTGCACTCCAGCCTGGGTGACAGAGTGAGACTTCATGGCATGGGTCAGTCCAAGTCCAAAGACCTAAGAGCCCAGGGCGAGAGTGCAGGGGATGAGAGGAGACTGATGTAAGTCCTCGAGTCCCAAGACAGGAGAGCCTGGAGTTCTCATGTCCCAGGGCAGGAGAAGTGTATATAGCAGCTCCAGGAGAAAGAGACACCAACTAGCTT
The DNA here is from genome assembly GCF_001698545.2 of Rhinopithecus bieti. Lineage (NCBI taxonomy): Eukaryota > Metazoa > Chordata > Mammalia > Primates > Cercopithecidae > Rhinopithecus > Rhinopithecus bieti. Next base: position 542,530 of record NW_016821812.1, on the reverse strand, counting down.
TTCCTGTTTTTGTTCTCTCTGGGTTCCCAGTGGATTGGATAGTTGAGGGTGGATCTTCCTCACTTAGTCCACTGAGACCCACATGCCAGTCTCCTCTGGAAACACCCTCATAGACACACCCCAAAATAATGTGTGACGGCTAATACTGAGTGTCAACTTGACTGGATTGAAGGATACAAAATATTGATCCTGGGCGTGTCTGTGAGGGTGTTGCCAAAGGAGATTAACATTTGAGTCCGTGGGCTGGGAAAGGCAGACCCACCCTTAATATGGGTGGGCACCATCTAATCAGCTGCTAGCACAGCTAGAATGTAAGCAGGCAGAAAATGTGGAAAGAGAGACGGGATTAGCCTCCTAGCCTACATTTTCTCCCGTGCTGGATGCTTCTGCCCTTGCACATCAGCCTCCAAGTTCTTCAGTTTTGGAACTCAGACTGGCTCTCCTTGCTCCTCAGCCTACATTCAGACAGCCTTTTGTGGGACCTTGTGACCATGTGAGTTAATACTTAATAAACNTAGTTGAGGGTGGATCTTCCTCACTTAGTCCACTGAGACCCACATGCCAGTCTCCTCTGGAAACACCCTCATAGACACACCCCAAAATAATGTGTGACGGCTAATACTGAGTGTCAACTTGACTGGATTGAAGGATACAAAATATTGATCCTGGGCGTGTCTGTGAGGGTGTTGCCAAAGGAGATTAACATTTGAGTCCGTGGGCTGGGAAAGGCAGACCCACCCTTAATATGGGTGGGCACCATCTAATCAGCTGCTAGCACAGCTAGAATGTAAGCAGGCAGAAAAATGTGGAAAGAGAGACGGGATTAGCCTCCCAGCCTACATTTTTCTCCCGTGCTGGATGCTTCTGCCCTTGCACATCAGCCTCCAAGTTCTTCAGTTTTGGAACTCAGACTGGCTCTCCTTGCTCCTCAGCCTACATTCAGACAGCCTTTTGTGGGACCTTGTGACCATGTGAGTTAATACTTAATAAACTTCCCTTTATATATATATAAATATATATTTATAATATATGTATATTCCACTAGTTCTGTCCCTCTAGAGAACCCTGACTAATGCATAATGCTTTACCAGTTATCTAGGTGTTCTTTAATCTAGTCAGGCTGACAGCTAACGTTAACCAGCAAAGGCTGTATTTCTGATCTTGGCCAGGCGCACTCCTGCGTCTGCGGTCTGACCCAGCAGGCGCTGGCTGGTACAACCACCAATTTATGGGAAATGCAAAGGACAGATGATCATATTCAAAGAGACCAAGAGGAGACAGTAGCAAAATCTGAACTTTAGGGAACTAGAGAACAATTTAAATTCTTTAGAAAAAGTAGTCAAGGGAATTAAAAGAGAGATAGAAGGGCTGGGTGCGGTGGCTCACACCTGTAATCCCAGCACTTTGGGAGGCCGAGGCGGGGGGCGTCATGATCACCTCATGATGGTCAGGAGTTTGAGACCAGCCTGGCCAACATGGTGAAATCCTGTCTCTACTAAAAATACAAAGATTAGCCGGGTGTGGTGGCACACACCTGTAATCCCAGCTACTCAGGAGGCTATGGTAGGAGAATCGCCTGAACCTGGGAGATGGAGGTTGCAGTGAGCCAAGATCATGCCACTGCACTCCAGCTTGGGCAACAGAGCAAGACTCTGTCTCAAAAAAGAAAAAGAGACAGAAAACTATAGATTGGGAGAATCACAAGAAATTCACCCACCGACTGTAAAGGTTGAAACTTTTTTGGAAGGCGGTTCAAAAAAACTGCAAATAATACATTTTATAAAGTTAAAAAGAAAGAAAAAAATAGTCCAGTTGGGGTGGCTCATGCCAATAATTCCAATACTTTCGGAGGTTGATGGGGGAGGATCACTTGAGCCCAGGATCAAGTGCACCATCAGGTTATAGTGTACCATGATCATGCCACTGCCTTCCGGCCTGGGCTACAGAGTGAGACTCTGTCTCAAAAAATATATATGTATAAATTAAAAAAGAATATTCATAAGGCAATTAGGGAAATGCAAAAACTAAGTATATTTGATAATATTAAGCAATTATTGTTAATACTTTTAGGTGTGATTATGATATTTTGATTTTTTTTTTTTTAGAGACAGGGCCTCACTCTGTCACCCAGGCTGGAGTGCAGTTGTGTGATCATGGTTCACTGCAGCCTTGACCTCTTGAGCTCAAATGATCCTCTCACCTCAGCCTCCCTAGTAACTAGGATTACAGGTGAGCACCATACCTGGCTAATCTTTAAAAATTTTTTGTAGATACAGGGTCTCACTATGTTGTCCAGGCTGGTCTTGAACTCCTAGCCTCAAGTGATCCTCCTGTCTTGGCTTTCCAAAGTGCTAGAATTACAGGTGTGAGCCACCATATCTAGCCTTGATTATTTTTTAAAGAGTTATTACTTTTGAATATATATATGCTGAAATATTTATGGATGAAATTAAATGATGATTGAAATTTGCCTCAGAAAGATCTGATAGGAAGTGGTGATAGGTGGGATATAGATGAAAAAGGTTAATCGTGAGTTGATAATTTTTAAAATTGTGTAATGGGTACAGGGATTTATTATATAATTCTATAATTCTACCCACTCTTGTAATAGTAAAGCTTTTCCATAATAAAAGATTTTTTAAACCGGGGAGAAAACTCATATGCATGAGAGAAAATGTCTTTTCTTTGCTTGATGTTGTGTCTGCTGTGATGGCAGGAGCCACTGCAGGCTTCTTTTGACACTCGCTGAAAATGGCAGAGCAGGATAGAAAGCACATGGCCACATCCTTGGTGATAACATTGAGCTATTGAGTTAACCAGTCCTGGAAACACCCTACCTTCTATCCTTGTTATTTGAAATAAGTTTCCCTCATTTTCAATTGGATGTTCTGTGAATTACAGGCAAAAACATCTTAACTGACATGGGGAACAACAAGAAATTTGTAGGACTAACGGAGTCATAGAGTTTCATTTAAAATGATGAGATTGATGATAAGGAAAATGCCTGGGCCCTTTTTAGGTATTAGAAAGCTGAGCTGGCATACATTTGTTTTCAGAACCACTGAGCCTTGCTCTATTTTACAAAATGGATTTTCAGAAGACCGGAGAGACTCAGAGCACTTCCATTTATTGAGGAATGTATTTTTTTAAATTTAGGAAAGCCAAAACAATGTTTCAAAAATGATGGTATATTTTACATGTTGACATATAACAAAATAACATTTTAACACAAAAATTACAACGCAAAGTTGTGGCTATTCATAGGATAATTATAAGATAAAAATAAAATATCAATTCATGGCACAGTGCAGGGAGTGTGGTCCCGCACTGAGGCACAGGTTCAAATTTCTGCCTGTCTGATCACTGTGTTGCTGGGACTACATGAATGACTTCATTCGGAGAAGGTTTAAATTTAAAACCCTTTTGAATGCAAAGTCTGGGTTGACAGCCCTCCTGGACCTCCTGGTCTTTCCTGCAATAGGCCTAAGAATAACTCACATGCATGTACCACTTTACAGTCTTCAAAGGTCATTTGAAGGCTGGGCGTGGTGGCTCACGCCTGTAATCCCAGCACTTTGGGAGGCCAAGGCGGGCAGATCACCTGAGGTCAGGAGTTCAAAACCAGCCTGGCCAATATGGCAAAACTCCATCTCTACTAAAAATACCAAAATTAGCCAGGCATGGTGGTAGGCGCCTATAGTCCCAGCTACTCGGGAGGCTGAGGCAGGAGAATCACTTGAGCCTGGGAGGCAAAGTTTGCAGTGAACTGAGATCATGCCACTGCACTCCAGCCTAAGCAACAGAGTGAGACTGCATCTCAAAACAAAAAAAAAAAAGGTCATTTGACATAACTTATTTAATCTTCACAATGACCCTGTGAGGTAACAGAAATACAGGGTGCTGCTTATTGCACTGGGGTTCCCAGCCGAGGGGGTTGATGGAAGCCGAAATCCAGACTTGTACTCGACTTACCATGCTGTGTATCCTGTCCTGAGTTTGCCTGTTTCAGGAGAATAAGGAACTTTTATGGAATTTTCCCAAAGAGACACAAGCAAACAACAGTCCTGTGATATAATACATATGTAAACATCTTTATCACCATTAAAAAGCATGTCAAATGGTACTGGTACAAAAACAAGTCGCATAGACCAATGGAGCAGAATAGAGAATCCGGAAATAAAGCTACACACCTACAATCATCTGATCTTCAACAGAGTTGATAATAATAAGCAATGGGGAAAGAACTCCCTATTCAATAAATGGTGCTTGGCCGGGCGCGGTGGCTCAAGCCTGTAATCCCAGCACTTTGGGAGGCCGAGACGGGCGGATCACGAGGTCAGGAGATCGAGACCATCCT
>NW_016821812.1:487762-535221 GCF_001698545.2 Rhinopithecus bieti | reverse complement strand
TCCTGGGCCCAGTACAAACATTCCTCCATTTGTCTCAACTTCCTGGGCCCAGTACAAACATTCCTCCATTTGTCTCAACTTTAGAAAAACACCACCTGGAGAGTCCCCGATAAGGTCACAACCGTTTGTGGAGTGGTTTTACTGAAAGCGCGGGAACCAATAAAAAAACTGCTAAATGTATAACTTAAAATGTTAACCAATTGTAATGCTGTAACCCAAAGAATTCCCTTGTTCCTCTGTAACCTTACATATCCTGTTTACATCGGGCTATAAAAGCGAGCACATGCATCGTTCGGGGCCCTCTTGTATGCTGTGGAGCAGAGGGACCAAGTTCGAACTTGCAGTAAAGATCCTTGCCGCTTGGCTTTGACTCTGGACTCTGGTGGTCTTCTTCGGGGAACAAACGGTCTGGGCATAACAGAAGAATCACTTGGACCCAGGAGGCGGAGGTTGTAGTGAGCAGAGATTGCACCACTGCATTCCAGCCTAGGCAACAAAGAGAGAAGCTTCGTCTCAAAAAACAAAACAAAACAAAACAGAAAACCACAAACTTGCACATGTACCCCGAACCTAAAATAAAATTAAAAAAAAAAAAAAACAGCATGTCAAAGTCCTTCAATACATCTGATAGTATCATGGGTTATTCCTTTGGGCTTTAGTTTTATCCCAGATACACCTATTGAACACCCAAGAGGCTACTCAGGCTGTTCTACACTTCTGCTGGAGCAATTGCGAGGATGATGGATTAATATAACTGCCCTTGCCCCAGAAATTGGAAATAATCATGCCTGCTCTAAAACAGTGGGTGGAGTTATAGAGAGAACAGCACACCAGCTTCTAACTCTGTACCTCCACTTCCGCTTCCTCCCCACCAACATTTTCTTCAATCAGATTTAAACATTATTGTTGTTAAAGTCATGTCTGTTTCTTGTAGAACTTTGCAAAGTGCAGAAAATTATTAAGAAGTAATGTTGAGAAGGAGTGGTAGAGAATGAAACACAATTCTACCTCTCAGAGACAAAATCATATGGAATGTAAAAAAAAATGTATATTTACAGTGAGGAAACCTGGCAAACACCAATTTAATCAAGTGATAAAGTAAACATCAGCAGTGATGGAGCAAACTCACATTCTGTACCTCCAGATATGATGCACTGAAATGGGTATGATGTCACTTCTGTGGTGTTCCTGCCCAAAGGGAGGAATCTAATTACCTAATCGAATCATGAGGAAATACCAGATGAACCTGTTAAAGGAAAATAAAATTAGAGGCCACAGTTTGGATATTTCCCTAGGCCAACAACCCACAGCCATGTGTAGTCAAAAATTAAACTATCCTAATTTCCCTGAAAACGCTAGCTCTAACCATAACACACTTTTCCCTCCTTGTCAGCATAATGACATTAAGCCAATACAAACAAGCGTATGCAGCTTTATTTGCACAACAGAGATCAATGTACTTCCTCATTTAGGAAGCTGCACAGAGATCTCTAGTTGGGGAACTGTTGTTTTGTATGCTCAATAATCTTTTTAAAAATTTAAATTTGATCTGATTTTATTTTAGACAAACCCACATTCAAGGATATTGTACAAAACAACTGGCCTGTGCTCATAAAAAATGTCAGCATCATGAGCAACTTTTTAAAAATGAAGGAATCAGACTGAGTGCAGTGACTCACACCTGTAATCCCAGCACTTTGGGAGGCTGAGGCGTGTAGATCACTTGAGGTCAGGAGTTTGAGACCAGCCTGGCCAACATGGTGAAACCCCCGTTTCTACAAAAAAACAAAAAAAGAAAAAAATAATTAGCTAGGCTTGGTGGTGTGTGCCTGCAATCCCAGCTACTCGAGAGGCTGAGGCATGAGAATCACTTGAATACAGGAGGCAGAGGTTGCAGTAAGCCGAGATTACGCCACTGAACTCCAGGCTGGGAGACACAGTGAGACTTCATTTCAACAACAACAACAACAAATAATAATAATAGTAATAATAATAATAATAATAATAATAAAAACAAAACAGAGGAATCATTCCAAATTAAGTGACCTAAGAGTCAATGCAATGTGTACTACAGTGTTTTCTTTTTCTTTTTCTTTTTTCTTTTTTTTTGAGATGGAGTTTCGCTCTTGTTGCCTAGGCTGGAGTGCAATGGTACCATCTCAGCTCACTGCAACCTCCGTCTCCTGGGTTCAAGCAATTCTGCCCCAGCCTCCCCAGTGGCTGGGACTACAGGTGAGTGCCACCATGCCCAGCTACTTTTTTATTTTTTTGTATTTTTAGTAGAGATGGGGTTTTACCGCGTTGGCCAGGCTGGTCTCGAACTCCTGACCTCAAATGATCCATCCGCCTCAGCCTCCCAAAGTGCTGGGATTACAGGCATGAGCCACTGCACCCAGCCACTACAGTGTTTTCTTTTGGAACAATTGTTGAAAGTTGAAGTAGGTCTGTAGAATAAATAATAGTATGTATCAGTGTTAACTTCACAATCTTCACAAATATTCTGCGGGCAAATGATAAAATTTCCTTGTTTTAGGAAATATGCAGTGACATAGTTAGAGGTAAAAAAAAAAAAAAAGCATCATGTCTGCAGCTTGCTTTCAAATGGTTCCAAAAGAAAATGTGAGTGTATGCATGTGTGAGTGTGTGTGTGTACACATATATATCTATATCTGTATGAGGAGAGGGAGAGAGAGAGAAAGATAAAGCAAATGCGATAAAATAGAAACATTTGGGTTGGGCATGGTGGCTCCCAGCACTTTGGGAGGCTACGGTGGGTGGATCACCTGAGGTCAGGAGTTCGAGACCAGCCTGGCCAATATGGTGAAACTCTGCCTCTACTAAAAATACAAAATTTAGCCTAGCATGGTGGCACTCGCCTGCAATCCCAGCTACTCAGGAGGCAGAGGCAGGAGAATTGCTTGAACTTGGGAGGCTGAGGTTGTAGTGAGCCGAGATTGCACCACTGCTCTCCAGCCTGGGCAACAGAGCAAGACTCTGTTTTGAACGAAAAAAAAAAAGAAAGAAAAGAAAAAAGAAACATTTGGGAAATCTAGGTGAAGGGTACTATTCTTGCAGCTTTTCTGTAAGTTTGAAGTTATAGCAAAACAAAACATTTTAAAATTATGTATTTTTCTATAGTATCAGCCTAAATAAGGAACAGAGAGAGGTTTTATAAAAGAAAAAGATTTATTTTGGAATAAGCCATTGCAATGGGAGTAAGCTTTTTAAAGGAAAACATGAGGAGTATTATGTAATTGTTTTCAAATAATTATCCTTGGCTACAAAGATGAATAACATGGGTAATACCAGTCCAGGGTTCCATAGGCAGTTGCTGGACACATGTTCTTACAGAAGTAATTTTTGTGTAAGGTTGTGATGGCCTTTGTGCAAGGTTGTGGTTTTTGGCAGTCCTTTTATTTTTTATTTTTTATTTTTTTTAATGAGACAGAGTCTCACTCTGTTGCTCAGGCTGGAGTGCAATGGTGCGATCTCAGCTCACTGCAACCTCCACCTCCCAGGTTCAAGTTATTCTCCTGCCTCAACCTCTCAAGTAGCTGGGATTATGGGCACCCGTCACCATACCCGGCTAATTTTTGTATTTAGTAGAGACAGGGTTTCACCATATTGGTCAGGCTGGTCTTGAACTCCTGACCTCAGGTGATCCACCTACCTCGGCCTCCCAAAGTGCTTGGATTACAGGCGTTAGCCACCACGCCAGGCCAGTTTTGGCAGTCTTTTGTGACACTTTTTGTTATCAGGAATACAAGCATGAAAACACTCTCTTCGTAGCCTTCCCCAGCTCTATTTGTAAGAGGTTTTTTCTTTCTTTTTCCTTTTTACCATTAGTGACTCCATTTTGATTATGACAGCTTTCACAATAGCTAATACAGGCCTAAGGTACTAAATGCAAAAGATGCAAAAATGTGTACAATAAATGTTCACCTCCATCGTCTCTGTCCTCAAGACAACAAGAAAACTTTCCTTGCCTAGAGGATATTTCCACATGTATAAGCATATGGGAATTTTCTTTCTCTTACTTTTACGTAAATGATGAAATAATAATCACAGTTTTTTATTTTGCTTTTTTCACTCATCAGTGTTTTATGAGTACATATTGCTCTGTCTCATTCTTTTTCAATGACTGCATAGTAATTCATTGCTTTTCTGCATGTACTTTTTTTTTTTTTTTTTTTTTGAGAGGGAGTCTCGCTTTGTCGCCCAGGCTGGAGTGCAGTGGCGAGATCGCGGCTCACCACAAGCTCCGCCTCCTGGGTTCACGCCATTCTCCTGCCTGCCTCAGCCTCCGAGTAGCTGGGACTACAGGCGCGCACCACCACGCCCGGCTAGTTTTTTGTATTTTTTTTTTTTTTTTTAGTAGAGACGGGGTTTCACCGTGTTAGCCAGGATGGTCTCGATCTCCTGACCTCGTGATCCGCCCGTCTCGGCCTCCCAAAGTGCTGGGATTACAGGCGTGAGCCACCGCGCCGGCCTTTTCTTTTCTTTTCTTTTTTTGAAACGGATTTTTGCTCTTGTTGCCCAGGCTGGAGTGCAATGGCATGATCTCAGCTCACCACAACTTTCGCCTCCCGGGTTCAAGCAATTCTCCTGCCTCAGCCTCCCGAGTAGCTGGGATTACAGGCATGTGCCACCACACCCAGCTAATTTTGTATTTTTACTAGAGATGGGGTTTCTCCATGTTGGTCAGGATGATCTCCAACTCCCGACCTCAGGTGATTTGCCTGCCTTAGCCTCCCAAAGTGCTGGGATTACAGGCGTGAGCCACTATGTCTGGCCTGCATGTACATTATGTAACTAGTTTCTTTAATTAGTTTGCTATTTCCAACAATGCTATAAAAAATTTCCTTAATCATATATCATTTCAAACATCTATGGGTATAACTGTAGGTGAATTCTAAGAAATACTTTTGCTAGATCAAAGAGTTTGTGAATTTGCATTTCTGATAAATATTGTAAAAGTGCTATGCAGAATGGTTGTGCCAATTCTTACTTGCAACAGTAAAGTGTAATAATATTCCCATACCCCTCACTAATTACAGTGTGCTAAACTTTATGTTATCTGCTAATATGATAGGTGAAGTGTGGTGTATCATTATAGTTTTATTTTGTATTTCTCTTTTATGGTATGAGATTAAGTGGGTTTTATATTTGCTTACTTTTTCTATTCTGTGAATTCCTCCTATTCTTTGACCATTTTCTCTTTCATTATAGATTTTTTGTTATTGATTTATAATTCTTTATATATTAAGGAAAGTAGCCCTTCATCTGTGATAAGAGTTGCAGAATTATTCTGTTTGCTGTTTGACTTTCTCTAAGTGTATGTTTTGCTGTGCAGATTTTAAAACTTTTTCATGTAGTTGAAGTTATCCTTCCTTTTTTTTTCCATTATAGCCTCCGAGTATTGTGTTATATTTAGAGAAACTTTCTCTGGCTGGGCCTAGTGGTTCATGCCTGTAATCCCAGCACTTTGGGAGGTTAAGGCAGGTGGATCTCTTGAAGTCTGGAGTTCAAGACCAGCCTGGCCAACATGGTGAAACCCCGTCTCTACTAAAAATACAAAAAATTAGCTAGGCGTGGTGGCGGATGCCTGTAATCCTAGTTATTTGGGAGGTTGAGACAGGAGAATGATTTGAACTTGGGAGGTGGAGGTTGCAGAGAGCCGAGATCATGCCATTGCACTCCAACCTGGGCGACACTCTCAAAAGAAAAAAAAAAGAAGAAGAAGAAAAAGAAGAGGAAAAACTTTCTCTACTCTAAGACCTCCCATAATGTCTTCTAGCACTTTTATGCTTTCACCTTTTATATTTAATCTTTTATCCACTTGGAGTATTTTGGTGTTAGGCGTAAGAAGTGAGTAGGGATCCAACGTTTTTTCCCAAAGGGCTAATCACTGGTCCCAATCACTTTTTGAGTTACTGAGTTTTAAAATCTAGAATGAATGTCAGATTTTGTCAATGATCTGTTAAGCATCTGTGAATATAATAAGATTTTTTTCTCTTTTAAACTATTAATATGATTCATTTTATTAACTGATTTCTTTTTTGTTTGTTTGTTTTGTTTTGTTTTGAGACGGAGTCTCGCTCTGTGGCCCAGGCTGGAGTGCAGTGGCCGGATCTCAGCTCACTGCAAGCTCCGCCTCCCGGGTTTTACGCCATTCTCCTGCCTCAGCCTCCCGAGTAGCTGGGACTACAGGCACCCGCCACCTCGCCCGGCTACTTTTTTGTATTTTTTTTTTTAGTAGAGACGGGGTTTCACTGTGTTAGCTAGGGTGGTCTCGATCTCCTGACTTCGTGATCCGTCCGCCTCGGCCTCCCAAAGTGCTGGGATTACAGGCTCGAGCCACCGCACCCGGCCTTTATTAACTGATTTCTTAATAGTGAATCATCCTTACACTTCTGGAATAAATCTTGCCTATTTACAGTGTGTTATTCTTTTCATATGCTACAGGATACTTCAGTTAATTTTTTTGCTTTTTTTTTTAGAGACATTCTCTCACCCTGTTACTCAGGCTGGAGTATAGTGGCATGATAAGAGCTCACTGCAGCTTCAAACTCCTGGGCTCAAGTGATCCTGCCTCAGTCTCCCGAGTAGCTGGGACTGCAGGTGTGCCTCATCACGCCCAGTTTTTTAAAAAATTTCTTGTACAGATGGGGGTCTCACTATGTTGCCCAGGCTGGTCTCAAACTCTTAGGCTTAAGCAGTCTTCCCACCTTGGCCTCCCAAAGTGATGGGGTTACAAGACACGAGCCACAGGACCCAGAGCAGTTAATATTTTATTTAGAATTTTTCCACTGACACTTATAAGTGAAATTGGTCTGTCGTGTGTGTGTGCATGGTATCTTTGTTGATTTTGGTATCAAAGTTATGTTTACTTTTTTAAAAGAATTTGGAAGACTTCCATCTTTTTTGTGCTCTGGGACAGAATTAATAGCATTTTAGTCAACTACTCATTTGTGTGGAATTTTCTTGCAAGACATGGAGGGCTTTTGTAACTTTTAGGGGTGAAGGTGAAAGTGAAAGTGGGTCTTGGTGGTAGCAAGGGTAGTTCTTTCATAAACTTCTCTATTTTTTCTATGGTAATGGTTTGCTTACATTTTGTCTCTTCCAGGATCTATTTTGATAAATTGTATTTTTATTTTATTTTATTTTATTTTATTTTTTGAGACAAAGTCTGGCTCTGTCGCCCAGGCCGGAGCGCAGTGACGCGATCTCGGCTCACTGCAACCTCTGCCTCCCGGGTTCAGGTCATTCTCCTGCCCCAGCCTCCCGAGTAGCTGGGACTACAGGCGCCCGCCACCACGCCCGGCTAATTTTTTGTATTTTTAGTAGAGACGGGGATTCGTCGTGTTAGCCAGGATGGTCTCGATCTCCTGACCTCGTGATCCACCCGCCTCGGCCTCCCAAAGTGCTGGGATTACAGGCGTGAGCCACCGCGCCCGGTCGATAAATTGTNTTTTATTTTATTTTATTTTATTTTATTTTATTTTATTTTATTTTTTGAGACAAAGTCTGGCTCTGTCGCCCAGGCCGGAGCGCAGTGACGCAATCTCGGCTCACTGCAACCTCTGCCTCCCGGGTTCAGGTCATTCTCCTGCCCCAGCCTCCCGAGTAGCTGGGACTACAGGCGCCCGCCACCACGCCCGGCTAATTTTTTGTATTTTAGTAGAGACGGGGATTCGTCGTGTTAGCCAGGATGGTCTCGATCTCCTGACCTCGTGATCCACCCGCCTCGGCCTCCCAAAGTGCTGGGATTACAGGCGTGAGCCACCGCGCCCGGTCGATAAATTGTATTTTCTTGTAACATCATCCATTTTATCCAGAGTTTTTTTTTTTTTTTTTTTTTTTGAGACGGAGTCTCGCTCTGCCGCCCAGGCTGGAGTGCAGTGGCGCGATCTGGGCGCACTGCAAGCTCCGCCTCCCGGGTTCCTGCTATTCTCCTGCCTCAGCCTCCCGAGTAGCTGGGACTACAGGCGCCTGCCACCACGCCCGGCTAATTTTTTGTATATTTAATAGAGACGGGGTTTCACCATGTTAGCCAGGATGATCTCGATCTCCTGATCTCGTGATCCGCCCACCTCGGTCATCCAGAGTTTTAAGTTAACTTGAAGTTAAGCAAAATTAGCATCTTAACAAATCTATAATTTGTTTCCTATGTCTGTGATTTCACCCTGCTTAAGTTTTTTAAATCATGTCAAATATACATTTTTCTCTATTTCTGATTAGATAACTTTTATTTTTTGTGAACCTGTGGGTTTTAGTCCTTTGAAATTGGTTTCCTGAATTCATTTATTTCTTCCTTTATCTTCCCTAATTTCTCCCTCCTGCTTTCCTCCTGAAGCATCTGCATGTAGTGTTTACAGTTTCTTTATTCTCTCGATATTCCTCAGTTTGCTCTTTGACGTCCTCTTTTTCCCAATAGTCCGTTAGAACACGTGTTTTAAGCTCAGGTGGTTTAAAGATTTTCACTTTAGCTTATTTATTTATTTTTTCATCCCCGAGAGCACTAGAGAATTGTGTATCCTGCTCTCCATCCGCATTTGGCTTCTTCCCCAGGGTTCTTCTTCCAGAAGCTGACGAGAGAAAAGAACTACACGGGCTGCAGTAAGAAACAGTGACAGGGCACCAGGAGGCGGAGGACTGAGAACACCGTTGCCTAAAGTCGGCGCAGGCCCCCACGGGGCGCAGAAACAAAGGCCACACCCCCACGAGCCCGTGGCCAGACTGTCCAATCGTCGCTACTGAAGCTGGGCTCTGGTCTTTGATTGGTGTTCCTGGAGACGCCCTCACATTCTTGGATCAGCCCAAACCTAGGCTCAGGCTCCGACGGTGGCCGGTGGGGGTCACGAGGCTTCGGAGTGAAGGGAAGGGTTTGGCTTGTGGGACTCAGCCGCCTCTGTGTTGGGGAGTCGTGGAGCGGCCGGGCTCCAGAGACATGGCGGCGGCCTCTGCGGTGTCGGTCCTGCTGGTGGCGGCGGAGAGGAACCGGTGGCATCGTCTCCCGAGCCTGCTCCTGCCGCCGAGGTGGGTGGAGGGGCCGTGGCGCAGTGGGCAGAAGCGGAGCGGGAGCGAGGGTGCACCGACCTGAGTGAGCGGTGGGAGGTGCGGCACGACCCAGGGTCGGGGTGGGGAGGACGGTAGAAAAACCCCAGCCCCTTTCGCGGGGCGGGTCGGCTGGCAGTCACGGCGTCAGGAGGAAGACATCCCCACCAGTCCTTCCCTTTTTCCCCGCTTCCGCACATCCACGCTTCAGCGCACCGTTGGCTTCCGGTTTTCCATTTCTGAGGACTGGGCCTGCCATCCTCCAGGCTCCCCTCGCCGTCGCTGCAGCTCGTAGCCGTTTGCATCGGGCTTTCGCAGCACCTCTTAGGTGGGAGCGTTGTTATAATCCGGTTCCGGGGAAGCCCGAAGGGATCAACGACTTGCTCAATGGAACACAGCTATTAAGAAATGGGGCCAGGATGCCCTCAAAGCCTTTTTCAGTTCAGCTGTGCCCCATCAGGTGTCCGGTTCAGAAAAAGACTCCTGGAGTTCATTCTCTTTGTTAGAAGGAATGAAGTTGTCAAGAAGAGCAAGTGTACCTCCCACAGAGCTGGGAAATTATTTTGTCAAAAACTCTTGTACCCACGTTTGAACAACGCTATCAGATGACACAGTCTAGCTCACCTGACTCCAGCTGTTTCAAATTTTGAGCTCTAAGCTTTGGTGGCAATAACTCTGGCAGTGGAAACACCCTCAGGCTTGTAGATAGCTTGCTTCTTTGTCTTCTTTTGCTTCATGGTTATCATTCTCCATCATTCTGGAAAGATTGACAGTTTAGTGTTCAAGGGCACAGACCCTGCAGTCAAGGCTGGGGTCTTAGCTACTCACTAGGTGTGTGACTTTGGGTAACTTACTTAATATTTCTTCTTTAATTTTCTCACCTTGGAGATGATACTAGTACCTTGGGTTGTGAAAATTAAATGAATTAACTCATGGAATGAGATTTAAGCACAATCTCGTACATAAAATCAGTCTATAAACGCAAACTCAACCATTTAAATGAACGTTTGCTTGCTTTTTCCAGAAATATTGTAGATGCCCTTTTTAGTTACTTAATTGTAGGAGTGCTCAAGAGAAACATAAGAAAGTTGTGGCAAGTTGGCTGGGCGCGTTGGCTCACGCCTGTAATCCTAGCACTTTGGGAGGCTGAGACGGGCAGATCACGAGGTCAGGAGATCAAGACCATCCTGGCTAACACAGTGAAACCCCGTTTCTACCAAAAAAAAAAATACAAAAAAATTAGCCGGGCGTGGTGGCGCGCGCCTGTAGTTCTGTAGTCCCGCTTGTAGTCCCAGCTACTCAGGAGGCGGAGGCAGGGGAATGGCGTGAACCTAGGAGGCGGAGCTTGCAGTGAGCTGAGATCGCACCACTGTACTCCAGCCTGGGCGACAGAGTGAGACTCCATCTAAAACAAACAAGTTGGTGAAAGTAATGTTAATGTTCTTTTTGTTCTGGTTTTTCTTTTCTTAGGTTTCCAGGGCTCTTCAGGTTAGTACCATAGACCCATTTTCTCTCTCTCTTCCCTTTCAAAGCTTAGCTATTGTCTATAGAACTGTCTTCAAGTATGTCACCCTGGAGAGTGTTAAGAGTTGTTAATGGCATATAGAAGTAAAACTCTTCGCCAGGAGAGTTGGTTCATGCCTGTTTTCTTAGCACTTTCTCAGCACTGTGGGATCCAAGGTGGGAGGATTGCTTGAGGTCAAGAGTTCAAGACGAGCCTGGGCAACATAGTGAGGCTTCATCTCTACAAAACGTTAAAAAATTAGCCAGGCGTAGTGGCACACACTTGTAGCCACAGCTACTTGGGAGGATGAGGAGGGTGAGGACAGCTTGAGCCCAGGGGTTCCAGGCCATAGTGTGTGCCATGATCACACCACTGTACTCCATCCTAGGTAACATCCCATCTCAAAACAAAAAAAAATCTTAACAGTGCAGATAGTTTACACTATTTTTATGTTACGAATCTCTAGTAGCTCAGAGAAAATAATTTCTAGTGGCAGAATTGTAGACATGACAATAAGCTGGTATAGAGCCACCTTGAATCAGGGAAGCAGCTTCTTAATCTTGTTTAAGCCATTGCTTTTAAGTCGCAGCTTAGAAAATTGTGAAAAATGGAATAGATGATCAGAACGTTGTTGGGATAGAGGATTATAGTTAAGTGGGCTCTCTCTCTCTCTCTCTCTCTCTCTCTCTCTCTCTCTCTCTCCCCACCCCTCTCCCTCTCCCTCTCCCTCTTTCCCCCTGCCTCCTTTCTTCTGTCTTCACTAGAAGATTGTAAAAGAAAGCTTTAGGTCAACAGTAGCCTTGAAACTTAATCAGTCTTAAGCTACCTTTACCAACAAACAACCATTTAATAGATAAATCTGCCCAGAATAGGCCTTGAAACGTGTCAGAAGGCTATCTGAAGAATGTGAAGGGAAAATGATGCTATGAGCTAGAAAATACTTCATAAAGATCAGGAAAGATGATCCCCCTCCATGATCAAGAAGGTAAGGTCAGCTGAAGTGGAAAGGTGTGGGAAAGCAGCAGCCTCCTGAGGAAGCCAGCTCATGGGACTCTCCTGCCAAAGCTGTGGGTCTTCCCAGCAGCTCCTCATGGATGGCAGCATCTGAGTGTGCTTTGTAGGGCAATGAGTGTATAGATGCATATAGATGTGTAGGTATCTCCTGCATCTTGGTTCCAGTGAACTACTAGTCCTGCTCAACTACATAATCATATACATAGTATGTATATACTATTGCCTAGTTACATAGTTTCTAATGCACATGCTGTGCTTTTATCTTGTGCTTTGTGAATAATCTAAAATGGTTAGTTAGTCCTTTATAACCACATCTTCTAGGTATAGACAAAAAGATAGGTGGAATTGCTTCTGTAATTTGTTGGTTTCCCTGCCTATGCTTTTTTAAATTGTTAAAATTTTATTTATTTATTTATTTTGAGATGGAGTCTAAATCTGTCGCCCAGGCTGGAGTGTAGTGGCGTGATCTTGGCTCACTGCAACCCCCGCCTCCCAAGTTCAAGTGATTCTCCTACCTCAGCCTCCCAAGTAGCTGGGATTACAGGCATGCACCACCACACCTGGCTAATTTTTGTGTTGTTAGTAGAGATGGGGTTTCACCATATTGGCCAGGCTGGTCTCGAACTCCCGACCTCAGGTGATCTCCCAGCTTCAGCCTCCCAAAGTGCTGAGATTACAGGCGTGAGCCACCGCGCCCAGCCCGCTTAACCTCTTTAGCTGAAACTTAATAGACGTTATACTTTTTTGTTCCTAAAGTGAATCTGGCCTGTTTTCTGTCAGCTCTTGGTTAATGGTTCATTGTTACCTTATTTTATAAACAGGTATCATGAAGCTTAAAAATTGTTGAGATTTCTACCTCGTTAAGATACCTCAAGTCATCTTGTCTCCCTATTTCATTTTCTTTTAGTACAAGGACTTGGAATAGCATTATATAATACTTTTAAAACTGAGAGGTACCTTCAAGATCACCTCTTACAGTCTCATCTCATGTGTGAGAACACTGAAGCCCAAGATATTAAATCTTGCATCCTCAACTGGGATGATACCACCGTTAAAGGATGGAAATTGATTCTTGGGAGAGCCAGAAAATCTTAGATTTTTTTCATGGTTTACGGCTTACCTAAGCTCAACTTTACCCCACCCTTCCTGCAAGGAATAAAATCTTTTACAAGTTTTCTCATTAGGAGAGTAATAATGAAAAAAAGTTTGAGAAACACTGATGTAAAGTGACTCGACTCTGGGCAAGCTGGTCATTGGAGGGACTCGGATGAGAACGCAGCTCTTCTGGTCCCACAGCCAACATTCTTTCTGCTGCCCCTGTTTAACTTCCGTTTATTTCTCTGGTCTTACTTTTTAAACATGTCTCATGTTTCAACTTGATTGGTATTTTTCAAACTGTAGATTGACCAACATATTTTAATAAAAAGGATACAACTGAAAGTACCAAAAGGCAGAATGAGTCATTTTTAACAAAACATCTGTTTTCATTAAGTGTGTGTCCTCGGTGGTTTGTATTGTGAGTAGTAGCCAAAAGGGTTTCAAAAAAGCTAAACTAGATGATGTTGGTATACCTTGGTTCTTTAATCATCTCTGACTCTGTGGTCTTATGACAGCTCAGGAACTGAAGGGGTGGCCTGCCCCTCCACACCTGTGGGTGTTTCTCGTTAGGTGGAACGAGAGACTTTAGAAAAGAAATAAGACAGAGACAAAGTATAGAGAAAGAAAAGCGGGGCCCAGGGGACCGGCGCTCAGCTTACAGAGGACCCACGCAGGCACCGGTCTCTGAGTTCCCTTAGTATTTATTGATAATTATCTTTACCATCTCAAACATAAGGGAGTGGCTGGACAATAGGATCGTTTTAGGGAGGAAATCAGCAGTAAGACATAAGAACAAAAATTCTCTGTGACATGAATAAGTTTAAAGGAAAATGCTGTGCCTTGAGATGCATATGCAAACATCTCCATAAACCTTTAAGCAGCATTGCTCCAGCAAGTCCCACCTTATTCCTAAAGGCGGTTTCCTCCTTGCTCAGTAAACAAAGCACACAATGGGTTTTACACCGAGATGTTCCATTGCCCAGGGACGGGCAGGAGACAAATGTTTTTCTCTTACTTGAGATTAGGCACTTGTTTAACAAAGCACATTCTGTACAGCNTATTGATAATTATCTTTACCATCTCAAACATAAGGGAGTGGCTGGACAATAGGATCGTTTTAGGGAGGAAATCAGCAGTAAGACATAAGAACAAAAATTCTCTGTGACATGAATAAGTTTAAAGGAAAATGCTGTACCTTGAGATGCATATGCAAACATCTCCATAAACCTTTAAGCAGCATTGCTCCAGCAAGTCCCACCTTATTCCTAAAGGCGGTTTCCTCCTTGCTCAGTAAACAAAGCACACAATGGGTTTTACACCGAGATGTTCCATTGCCCAGGGACGGGCAGGAGACAAATGTTTTTCTCTTACTTGAGATTAGGCACTTGTTTAACAAAGCACATTCTGTACAGCCCATATCTTAAGTCACCACAGCACATATCTCTTGCAAGGACAAAGTTGGGGGAGGGTCACAGATTAACAGCATCTCAAATACAGAACCAAATGGAGTCTCTTAAATCTACTTCTTTCTATATAGACACAGTAACAGGCTGACCTCTCTTTTCCCCACAGGAACAAGCAGCTAGGTGACCCATTCAAGGACAGGTAGTACGAAGGAAAACAGCCAGATCTCTAACTCTTGAGTTCTAGATTAGTTTTCTTTCTTTCTTTCTTTTTTTTTTTGAGACGGAGTCTTGCTCTGTCGCCCAGGCTGGTGTGCAGTGGCCGGATCTCAGCTCACTGCAAGCTCCGCCTCCTGGGTTTTTATGCCATTCTCCTGCCTCAGCCTCCCGAGTAGCTGGGACTACAGGTGCCTGCCACCTCGCCCGGCTAGTTTTTTGTATTTTAGTAGAGATGGGGTTTCACCATGTTAGCCAGGATGGTCTCGATCTCCTGACCTCGTGATCCGCCCGTCTCGGCCTCCCAAAGTGCTGGGATTACAGCTTGAGCTCTAGGTTAGTTTTCTACCCACTAAGAAAGCCTTACTAAAGCACTGTTAGTTGACTTAAGGTTTCATGTTTTAAGAAACTGAAATTCTTTTGAAAGAACAATTGCGTTGCCTATTCTGTTTAATTATAATTCCTTTTGGATTTATGTTATAGGACATGGGTGTGGAGGCAAAGAACCATGAAGTACACAACAACCACAGGTACTGACAGACTTTGTTCTATTTGATTTTGCTTCAGATTGGAAGTGTTTAAGAAAGGGAAATGTTTAATCCCTTAATATGTGCATAATGGAATTAGTTATAAAATTTGGATTTTCATGATAATTTTCTAGGAAGTGTTAAGTCATGGTTTTCACCTCTTTTATATCAAATCTCTCTTGCTGTTAAGTCTAAAATACAGAGGGCAGCCGGGCGCGGTGGCTCATGCCTGTATCCCAGCAGTTTGGGAGGCTGAGGTGGGCGGATTGTTTGGAGGAAGGGAGGCAAGATGGCGCGGTTCCGGGTTCTTCACCGTCAACTTTCCGGGGCCGGGGAAGACACGGGTCGACTGCGCAGGGGCAACCCTACCTCCTAGGGAGAAAAACCGGAACCGCCTAGCCACCCCTACCGCCCGGCGGGACCCGCCTATGTCCCGCCCACTGCCCTCCCACTCCCAGGCCCAGGACATAAAAGCTGCTCCCCGAGGGCAGGCTGGGCGAACTTCCTGAGCCCCCACTCCTGTGGGGACTGCATTAGGAACCTCGCTGGAGAGCTCCACCGGGTGACTCCCCCGGCCTCCCCTGCCGGAGACCAACGGACCTCACCCCTCCCCACAAAGCTGGCTGACCAAAAAATAAATTTGCAGTTTTGCTCCTAGCCTTGCCTACTCGCTGGTCCTTTAATACTCGCCCTGGTGAGCCTAGAAAGCAAATCAGTTTCCTAGAAAGCAAATCACCGATCAGCTGAGGTCAGGAGTTCAAGACCAGCCTGGACAACATGGTGAAACCCTGCGTCTACTAAAAAATACAAAAATTAGCCAGGTGTACGGTGGCGGGTGCCTGTAATCCCAGATACTTGGGAGGCTGAGGCAGGAGAATCTCTTGAACCCGGGAGGCGTCGTCAGTTGCAGTGAGCCAAGATCATGCCACTGCACTCCAGCCTGGGTGACAGTGCAAGACTCCGTCTCAAAAAAAAAAAAAGTAAAATAAATAAATAAATAAAATACAGAGGGCAATAATGGAGAACATTTTATATCTGTGTTGTTCTTTCTGTCTGTTTGACCTTCTTAGTGTATTGCATTGGAAAATCATAACTACGATGGTCTAAAGAAGTGCTTTGAAAAAGCTGTTTTAAGTAGCAAAACCTTTTTTTCCAAATAAACTTTAACATGGAATTCCCAACTATAAAACATATAAAAGTGTAATAAAGTATAACTTCCAGCTGAATGGGTATAACCCTCTCCCTACCCTGCTCTCCTTCCCCTGCCCACAGTCATACATATGCCATCCATCAGCCCCTGTGACAACTCTTGGGCTCTATAGAGCCCCATGGAAAAACACTTTTGAATTGGGTGCAACCTTATTTTTTTTTTAAAGAAGAAATAACTTTATTATGTTGAGCCTATGGATTCTATTGAATAAATAACTTTATTATGAACTGTCAAAGAACATTTATTTCATGTGTGATATTAGAAGTACATTTTATATATGCAGTAGCTTGTCATTATGGTGCCATGCCAGTAGACTAGTACAAGAGTCACTTGTGTTGCAGGAGAACCACACACACCTGTGTACATAGGGGTAGAGGCAGAGGAGCAGAGTAACTGAGACCTTAAATTCTGGAGTGACGCAGATCTAGGTTGAAATCCTGGATTCTTCCTTTAGCTGTGTAATTTTGGGAAAATAATAGCTCTTTCAGCATTAATTTCTTCATCTTTAAAATTGACATAACAATGATAGTATCTATTTCATTAGGATTATTGTGAAAATTTAAGTCAATGTTGAGTCTTTAGCACAGGACCTGAGGCACAGAAAGTGCTTATTAAAGATTAGTTATTATTGGCCGGATGTGGTGACTCACACCTGTAATCCCAGCACTTTGGGAGGCCAAGGTGGGTGGATCACCTGAGGTCAGGAGATCAAGACCAGCCTGGCCAATGTGGTGAAACCCTGTCTTTACTAAAAATACAAAAATTAGCTGGGTGTGGTGGCAGGCACCTGTAATTTCAGCTACTCAGGAGGCTGAAGCAGGAGAATTGCTTGACCCTGGGAGGTGGAGGTTGCAGTGAGCTGAGATCGCACCGTTGCACTCCAGCCTGGGGGACAAGAGCAAAACACTGTCTCAAAAATAAATAAATAAATAAATAAATAAAATAAAGATTCGTTATTATTAATGATGATAATTTTAGCACTATTATAATGTGATCCTTGGCATAACAAAGCATCTTTTAATTTTATTTTGTGTTGCTTTGTATGTTAAGTTAAAAGGCTGAGTAATTTATGTTAATGAGTATCTTGAATTTCAGTGAAAAGAAGTGTACTGTCTAATATTAGTTAAAGTGGTCATTTTGGGCTCAGTTTTGCTAGTTTTACCAAACAGTCTGAACTTACCAGTTCGAGTCCTTATCAGCCAGTTAATATCGTATTCTCATTCTCATTCTTTGCTCTCTAGTAACATTTCTCTGTGATTTTCATGGTGTTTTAAACAGGAAGAAACATTACCAAGGTCCTCATTGCAAACAGAGGAGAAATTGCCTGCAGGGTGATGCGCACAGCCAGAAAACTGGGTGTACAGTCTGTGGCAGTTTATAGTGAGGCTGACAGGAATTCCATGCATGTAGATATGGTATGTGTTAAAAATTGGAAGCCACGTCTTACGTTTATTCATTTACTGTGTCAGTATTTCAGTTCTTTATGATGACAGTTGATACTTGCTAGTGTTAACAGGGTTGAAGTAGGTAAGTTCAAACTGCTCACTGATAATTCTTGGGAACATTTTTCAGATACAACATAGTTGAACTAAGCGGTGTGCTTGGTAGAGCAGCTGATTTACAGGGAAGGTCTTTATCTCCTTGAGGATTGGTTAAAACAGTTCACAGAATGTTGCTGATCCATTGACTACACTTTCAGTAGCTCATGTCCCCATTCCCTATATACAAGGAGAAAGATCCAGGCTCTATTCTTTTTTTTTTTTTTTTTTTTGTGACTGAGTCTTGCTCTCTTGCCCAGGCTGGAGTGCAGTGGCCCTATCTCAGCTCACTGCAAGCTCTGCCTCTCAGGTTCAAGCGATTCTCCTGCCTCCATTCTCCTGCCTCCATTCTCCTGCTCAACCTCTCGAGTAGCTGGGACTATAGGCACCCACCACCATGACGGGCTAATTTTTTGTATTTTTAGTAGAGACGGGGTTTCAGCATGTTAGTCAGGATGGTCTTGATCTGCTGACCTCATGATCCTCCCGCCTCAGCCTCCCAAAGTGCTGGGATTACAGGCGTGAGCCACCGCACCCGGCCAATCCAGGCTCTGTTCTTAGCAACTGCTACTTACTGGCTGAGTGATCTTAGCCAAGTCACTTCATGTTTCTGAGCGTTGCTTCATCTGTAAAATTATAACTAAAAAGACCCAACTCCCTGAAGTTTGTGAATGTTATGAGTGAGTTATTACTAGTTTTTTTTTCGTTTTGTTTTTGTTTTTGACAGAGTCTCACTCTGTTGCCCAGGCTGGAGTGGAGTGGGGTGTTCTTGGCTCACTGCAACCTCCGCCTCCCGGGTTCAAGTGATTCTCATGCCTCAGCCTCCTGAGTAGCTGGATTACAGACATGCACCACCATGCCCAGCTAGTTTTTTGTATTTTTAGTAGAGATGGGATTTCACCACATTGGCCAAAATGGTCTCGAACTCCTGGCCTCAAATGATCCACCCACCTTGGCCTCCCAGAGTGCTGAGATTACAGGTGTGAGCCACTGCGTCCAGCCTATCACTAGCTTTTATCCACCAGAAATAACTCCAAGTGTGGGTGAATTCAACTGTTGGCCTTCATTATGCCTGCAGCAAGGCTCCAAGCACTAGCATCGATTCATGATGAACAGCCTCACCCGGGCTTTTATCACTGTACAGCAGGCCCTTGTGGCTCTCTAGCCACTTTTTTTCTCATTCTGTCCAATGAGTATTTCATACCTGTTTCTCTTCATTCCAACCTCCAATTCTCCCTCCACCCACCTACTTGCAGCAGGTCATCTTGATTTCACAGAGAAAATAAAATTGAGCTTCCTGACACAGAATCTGCTGACTTGGTTACGTCTGCATCCATCTTTTCCCATCGAAGTTCAATCCCTCTGGATCCCTTCTCTTGTCTTTTTAAGAATTTCACCCGCTGGGCACAGTGGCTCACGCCTGTAATCCCAGCACTTTGGGAAGCCAAGGCAGGTGAATCACCTGAAGTCAGGAGTTCGAGACCAGCCTGACCAACATGGAGAAATTCCGTCTCTACTAAAAATACAAAATTAGCTGGGCGTGGTGTCACATGCCTGTAATCCCAGCTACTCGGGAGGCTGAGGCAGGAGAATCGCTTGAACCCGGGAGGCGGAGGTTGCAGTGAACTGAGATCATGTCATTGCACTCCAGCCTGGGCAACAAGAGCAAAACTCCATGTCAAAGAAAAAAAAAAATTCCCAAAGTAAGAGAGTAAATTTTAAATGTATTACCATGAAAAATAGTAGGTAAGTGAGATGATGGCTAGGTTAATTGGCTTGATTCAATCATTCCACATTGCATGTGGCAAAACATCACATTGTACGCCATAAATGCATACAATTATATTTGTCAATTAACAGTATTAATAAAACATAAAGCAAAAGGAGACATTCCTATGTCAAAAAGAAAAGGATCTTCCATTTTTCAGTGATGGGTCTTCAACCACTCTCTACTAGACTGGTAATATCCGTGTCCCAAAATCCAGTGGAGTCTCCAGGACTGAGCTGACTCTACCTCTCAGCAGCATTTAACAACTTGTACACTGCTCCCTTCTTTTAGGAATAAGTTCTCATGGCTTTCTCAACCTCTTGTCTTCTTGTCTTCTCTCAGTGTCCTTTCTCTGGACCCTGCCCATCTACCAGAACCTTATGTTGAAGTTTCTTGGGACATGGTCCTTGGCCCTCTTTTCTCAGTGTATACTTATCCTGGATCATTTTAAATACTCCTGTAGCTTTGAGAAACAAATTTCTATTTTTAGCCCAGACTTTCTTTTGAGCATGATAGATGTATATCCAACTGCCCATTCAACATCTCCACTTTGATATTGTCACAGATACCAAACTAGTGTGACTGAAATTGAACTCATGACCCTTCACCTGTACTGAACCTGCATTTCTTACAGAATTCCCTAACCCCATAAAGGACAACACCATTGCTAATAAAAACAATAATGTCAGAGATCTAGAAGTCTTTGAACATTTTTCTGTCTTCTTTCCCACTCTACATCCTTCCCCCCTCATCTAGTAAATGACCAAGTACTGTTAATTGTATTTCCCAAACATTTCTTTCCACTTCTTTCCACCCCGTCCCACCTATAACTTAACTCAGAGCCACAATCACCTTCTTTTTTTCTGAGCCAGGGTCTCACTCTGTCACCTAGGCTGAAGTGCAGTGGCACAATCACAGCTCACTGCAGCCTCAACCCCCCAGGCTCAAGCAGTCCTCCCACCTCAGCCTCCTGAGTAGCTGGAACTACGGGCACTTGCTACCATGGCCGGCTAATTTTAAAAACTTTTGTAGAGATGATGTCTCACTATGTTGTCCCAAAGTGCTGAGATTATAGGGATTATAGGCATAAGCCACCATGCCCGGCCCCACTATCACTCCTTGCTTGACCAAATGCTGCAGCCTCCTAAGTAGCCTCTCTACCTCCACTCTTAACTGTCCCCCATTCCCAGCCAACAATCTGTTTTCTGCTTTTCAGCCAGACTGAGAGTATAAAATAAAAATGTACTTAAGTTACTCCTCTTCTTAAATGCTTTAAACCTTTATATGGTCCACCAGCTTATCAGTAATTTAAAAGGTGGATAATATTCATTGTTGATGAGGGTGGTTAGAAACTGGTATGTTGATGGAAATATATATTGGTAAAACCATTTCAAGGCTGATTAACCAGAAGCTATTAAACTATGCATATCCTTCAACCCAACCCTGCAAACATTCTTGTAGGTTTCTGTCCTTCAGGCATGCTCACATATATGTGCTAAGAGAAGTGTGTACAGGAATGTCTGCTTTAGCCTTGCCCACACCCAGGTTTTTGCTGTTATAACCTAGGTGCGCATTAAGAGCTACACGATTAAATGAGCTGTAATACCGCCATACTATGGAATATTTTGCAAATGTTATACAAAATAAGGTATAGACATGTGTACTAGCAAGAAAAAGAGCTCCCAAGACATACTGTTAATGGAAAAAGCAGTTGCAGAAGATAATTATATAGTATGATCCTATTTATGTAAAAACAATAACTAAAACTGCATGTGTTTATATAAACATATATGACTAGTTCGGAATATGGATATGGAACAATATGTCCCGAGTTGATTATAGTGGATGTTCTATCTGGAAGGAGACTGCAATGGAGGGAGTACCAAAGGGCTACTTTGCATTTGTATTATAATTCATATTCTTTAGAATGAGAATAGATTTGTGTTTTGTGGAGTTAAAAGTAAAAACCAGTCTGGGTGCTGTGGCTCATGCCTGTAATCCCAGCACTTGGAGAGGCCCAGGCAGGCGGATCACCTGTGGTCGTGGCTAACATGGTGAGGCCCTGTCTTTACTACAAATACAAAAATTAGCTGGGTGTGGTGGCATGCACCTATAATCCCAGCTACTCAGGAGGCTGAGGCAAGAGAATCACTTGAACCCGGGAGGCACAGGTTGCAGTGAGCCGAGATCGCACCACTACGCTTCAGCCTGGGCGACAGAGCAAGACTTACCTCAAAAAAAAAAAAAAAAAAAAAACCACAAAACAGCAACAACAACAACAAAAACATTTAAAATGGTCTCTTTGTGTGCTCACTTAGGAGAAAGCCCAAAGCTTTTTAACCTCTTATAGGCCCTTTGAAATCTGTGCCCAGCTTTCTGTCCAGCATCCTCTCTGGCCTCTGGACCCCTTGCTCATTGTGTTCCAGCCACACAAACCTTTCTGTGGTCGCTCAAATGGACCAGTTTTCCTCCCACCTTTTTGTAGGTTGTTTTCTCTGCCTGAGAGCCTCAACCTCAGCTCCATTCCTGTTCCCAACTCCACATTCTTGATCTGTTTGCCAGGCAAAGTCTTCATCATCCTTGAGGAGCCTCCCCTGACTTCCCTCCTAGGCATTTCCTGACCACCTTCAGACCAGATCAGGCCTTCCTCCTATAGCCTTTATGCCCTTGGTTTTTCCTCCATGACGTTCATCACAGTTGTCATTCAGTATGTGAGTGTATGTTTAATGTCTGTCTCTCTCCCTAGACAGGGACATTTGTTCACTATGGTACAGGCAGCTCCCACCTCAAAGTGTGACACATAGTAGGCCTTCAGTAAGTTTTGGGATGAATGAATGATGTACTCTAAATGGTCTACTTTAAGGGATGCTATGATTATGTGAAAGTTTTAAGGAATGATATAAAATAATTCACAAATGTATGAAAGGAGCATTATCATCATACTCTGATAATTATATAAACTTTAATCAACTTTGTAAGCTTTTTTCTTTGTGTATATCTGTCACATATTTTGTTTCTATTACCAAATATAAATTTTTGGCATTGAATACATTTAAGGTTATTATTGTTTTTGTAATAATATCATAACTAATGTCTGTTGCTTTCTATCCTGAGACACTTTAGTTTCACACCAGTGTGTGGCTTGTGCATGAAAACCAAGTTTTGTTACCCTCTTCATGCAAAAGATTCTAAGACTGGCTTATTCTTATAGCATAGACATATGCTGGTACTTCAGTTTTTCAATTCTTGTACTGTTCTTGAGGGAGTGGCATTTTTATTTACAATAATAAAATGACCCCGAAGCAGTTCTGTATAGTGTATGAGTATGTACTAGCCACAAAGTCTTTTAAGCATGTGATGTTTCTTAAACAGGCAGATGAAGCATATTCCATCGGTCCCGCTCCCTCCCAGCAGAGCTACTTATCTATGGAGAAAATCATTCAAGTGGCCAAGACCTCTGCTGCACAGGTGAGGGTTGTGAAGAGATTTGCAGTGCAAAAGGAATATGTTTTGTGCAACTGATGCAAAGTTACTTATAGAAATTTTCTATTTTTAGCCCTTCACAAGATCTTTACATTTGATTATTGGATTATCATTGTAAACTAGGCATGTCCCATCTCATTTCTCAGCCAGGCTGCCTTTTTACTGGCTCCTTTGTACTTTAGATACTTTGGGAAATAGGTGGAAAGAGGGTCTAAATTATAAGTTAAAATTAGGAGAGAATTCAGCTCTTCTGTCCTCAAAACTACATGCTCAAATCCTTTGGGAGAAATAGGTAGGTAGGGCTCTAAATTACAAGGTAAAATATAAGCAAGAAAGAAATATTTTTCCACCCCAACTTCCCAGTCTCATTCTAGGGCCACGTAAGGAACTTAAGGAAGACGGTTCAGGCAAATGGAATTGCCAAGACTCTGAGATGAAAACAAACTGGTGTTCAAGGGAGAAAAGTGTTCAGTGTGGTTGGAGTGAAGGCAGTAAGGGGCTGTGTCATTCAGGTATAGTCAGTAAAACCAAAATTCCATTTGACATTTCAGCAGAAGGAACTTAGTTGAGGAATTAGTTCCACCAGTGTTAGAGAGCTGAAGGCGGGCTGGGGATGTTGAAATTGCCCCATAATAATAACAACAGAAATTGACAGCCACCCTTTGGGCTGTAGGAGAGACTGGTGGAGGGACCTTCTGCAGCTGTTCTCAGATCTGTGGAGGGGCCCTACCTGGCTACAGGGGGCTTAATGAGGCTAGTTCTTGGAGTTCCAAAAGAATCTGAAGACTGGAACCAACCGCCGCTTCCTAGCGGCAAGGAGTAGGAAAGCTTCCTTGTTCAGGTTTGCCTGCAGGGACCCCTACTGGCGAAACCTAACAGGAAGCCCACTGGCAAACAGGCAGAGCTCCTTCACAAGGCACCAGGTAGAAGGTTGGGTTTGCAGCTGGGAGAACCAGCTTACAGGAAGAAAGTGGTAGGAGATGATGGAGCAGAGAGAGGTAGGGGTAGCATCATTTAGAGCATTACAAGTGTTTGTTTGTTTGTTTTTGACAGGGTCTTTGCTCTGCTGCCCAGGCTGCAGTGCAGTGGCACAATCATGGCTCACTGCAGCTTCCAACTCCCAGGCTCCCACTTCAGCCTCCCAAGTAGCTGGGACCACAGATGCACACTGCCACACCTGGCTAATTTTTTATTTTTTGTAGGGATGGGCTTTCTGCCTGTTGCCCAGGCTGGTCTTGAACTTCTGGGCTCAAGCGTTCTGCCTGCCTCAGCCTCCCAAAGTGAAAACATTATAGGTCTTGATAAGGAGTTCGTATTTCATTCTGAGTAGCCGTTGGGGGGTTTTTTAAAGCTGAGGAGTAAAGCCATCGGCTTTACTTTTTAATAAAATCATTGTGGCTTCTGGGCAGGGAAATGGATGATTGGAGTGGGGACAAAGGTAGGGACAGCAACACTGAAAGAAGGCAAAACAATTAAAAGTAAATTGCTGTAGTGTTGCCCATCACCCTCACCTGAATTCCTGCTCCTTAGAAATTCTTCGTTGTCACCAGGCGCGGTGGCTCAAGCCTGTAATCCCAGCACTTTGGGAGGCCGAGGCGGGGGCCGGGACCACGAGGTCGGAGATCAAGACCATGCCTGGCCGTACACACGGTGAAACCGCCGTCTCTACTAAAAAAATAGCAAAAAAAAAAAGCTAGCTGGGCGAAGGATGGCAGGCGCCCTGTAGCCAGGCTACACCGGGAGGGCTGAGGCAGAAGAATGGGTAAACCCATCGGGAGGCAGAGCTTAGCAGTAAGCTGAGATCCGGACCCAGCATGCAGCTCCAGCCCGGGCCCGACAAGCAAAGAAAAAAAACTCCTGTCTCAAAAAAAAAAAAAAAAAAAAAAAAAAAAATTCCTTCGTTGTCGCCTCTAGTACATTGATCATTCAGCATTTGATATCCTGTTCTAGTCATATTTATACTTAATTAGTGCTTTGTTTAACAAGTTTAATATAGATATTGGCTCCTCCATAACTCCTTTGTGCTCTCCTAAGGGAAGAACTCATATCTTACACCTTTTCTTTTTAGCATACCTCCTAGCAACCCAGTGAGCTTGTACACAGTCCTCAATTTGTTTTTATTTTTGTTTTTTAAGACAGAGGTTCACTTATCATCCAGGCTGGAGTGCAGCAGTGAGGGTTCAAGTGATCCTCCCACCTCAGCCTCCCAAGTAGCTAGAGCTACAGGCTTGCATCACCATACCCAGCTGATTTTCTAAATTTTTGTAGAGATGGAGCCTCCCTATGTTGCCCAGACTGGTCTCAAACTCCTGGCCTCAAGTCATCCTCCCACCTCAGCCTCCCAAAGTGTTGGGATTACAAGTGTAATCCACTGCACCCAGCCAAGTCCTTAACTCAAATTAGTGAATATGTATAGTTGTTTTGTATTGATGTGTCCCTAAATCAGTGTTCTCTTCTTTAGAATAGAGTTCTTAAACTGAATAGGTATTAATTTATACAAACGCATATTTAAAATATGCTTGTTTATAAAGCTTTTTTGGTTATAGCTTGAAGTAAAAGGTCCTTAGGAGGGTAAGAAGATGATAATAATACATGGAGATATATATATATATCTCTCTCTCACATGTCCTTAGGCATTCAGGCCCTTTAACATAAACATCACTTTATGTATTTATCATGTGTTTAAGCATAAATGCCATGGTATTATTACCTTCATCTTATGGGCATAACATCTAATGCACAGAAGGTTGCATGATGTTATTCCAGATCATCTAAATCTTGCGTCAAAGTGTGGTCCATGAACAGCATGTTTGACATTACTCGTGAATTTGTTAGGAATTCAGACTTTTAAACTGGGCACAGTGGCTCACATCTGTAATCCCAGCTACTCAGAAGGCTGAGGCAGGAGGATTGCTTGAACCCAGGAGTTTGAGGCCAGCCTGTAGAAGATAGCAAGACCCCATCTCTAAATAAAAAACAATAACAGCCTTTAAGTCCTACCCTAAACCCACTGTAATTTGCATTTTATGCAAAATTTGCATTTTTATCAAGATACCCCAGTGATCTGATATCAAAACATGTCTAATCACTGAAAGAGAAAAGGATTAAACAAGAGTATTCTGACTCCCAGCCCCATTCCCTGTTCATTGGACCAGACTGAGCAGTAGAACTTTCTTGCCCTGCATTTTGGAAAAAGGGAAGGTGTTGTTTAATTAGAAATTTTATTAATTAAAATTACTTCTTGTAGGCCAGTGAGCTTCTTTTTTATTTTATTATTGCTTTCTCTTCTAAGCTGCCTCCTCAAGAGTTGAAAATCCACTTTCTTTTAATGGCCATTTTCTGAGACCATTTTTTTAGTTTAAATAACAACCCTCTAGCAAATGTATGATATTCTAATTCGAGGGACTTTATCAAGCTTGTACCTATTTATAATTGTATCATGTTAGTTGCTATAACACAAACAATGAGAAAGGAGTAATACTTATTTTGAAGTATATTCCAAAGAATGTTTGAAAATAATAAAATATTTTAGACAGTATTTTAAAAGAATAAAATATTTTCAAAAAATATTCATTTTGCCTGGATATTGAAGATTTGGAGTGTCTTGCAAAAATTAGTGGTGAAAACAAAGGATAAAAGAACAGAAGCCAAGTAACATGAGTGAATGAACGTTGGAATTAAATCAGAAAATTTAGCCTAAGTAAAGCTATTTAGCTCTTTGGGACAGACTTGATCAGAAAGGAAATTTGGTGGGTTATAATTTACAAAGTTCTCCTCTAATAAAAAGATACTTGCCAATTAGGAGAGCAAACCTTCCTTTAATGTCGACTTTAAAGAAGAAACCTATTGGCCATCTAGTAAAGGACATTGAATAACACTTGTACAGTGATTTGAAAGAAGTTTTCTGAAACTCTAGAATTGTTCTTAATGTGGCCATTTTGACATAAGCACTTTTATAGAAATTAAAGTAAAATTTACAAGTGAGCTAAATTTCTGGTGATGCCTGGTGATATAGCTGTATTGAGAAACTCAAGAAGATGTAAATATGTTTTAGGCTAGCTTTTTTTTTTTTTTTTTAAGATGATGTCTCACTCTGTCTCCCAGGCTGGAGTGCAGTGTTATGATCATGGCTCACTGCAGCCTTGAACTCATGGACTCAAGTGATCCTGCCACCTCAGCCTCCCAAGTAGCTGTGATGGGACTGTAGGCACACGTCACTATGCCCAGCTAATTTTTTGTTTGTTTGTTTTTGAATCAAAGTCTCACTATGTTTCCCAGGCTGGTCTCAAACTCCTGGGCTCAAGTGATCCTTCCCTCTTGGCCTCCCAACGTGTTGGGGTTACCGACGTGAGCCACCACTCTGGCCACATAGTTCTCTTGATTGTCGGTTGTCTTCAGTCTTCTCTGGTTGGGAAAGAGGCCGTAGTTAACGCTGTGTGCAGATTAGAACCCCCTGAGCTTTTAAAGAGACTGTTGCACTGCCTTGTGGAAGAGGTCTGTAGTAACTGCAAAGGAGCATGAAGCGGTCTCCGGAATGCTTGTGATGTTGTGATTCTTGAGCCGAGCACTAGCTGCACAGGTGTATTCAGTTTAAGTAAACTGTGGCCATAAGAGCTGTACACTTAGGGCAAATGCAGTTTTCTATATGTGTATTATACTTTAGTCCCCTCAGTTATCTGAAGTAGCTCCTGAGCATGAATGTTTTATAAAAGTGCTCCATTTTTTTTTTTTTTTTTTTGTGCTACCAAGAATTAGGAACTTTATTACAGGTACTAGAAAATCAGTGACAAGTAACTTAAATGCATATAGCAAGTTATTTACTAAATACAGGTACTCTGTGGTTGACCAAAAGGAAGCCCATACGTTTTAAGTATCACAGATGAAGGTAGGAAATTCTTGGTCTCAGGTCCCAGTGTCTGTCCAGCCCATGCTGAAGTCTGAGGAGAGTGGGTGGATGAGCAGAAAAAACACTTAGGGGGCCATAGGCAGGTGAATATGGTTTTATTCAGCAGCAGCTCTTATTAGCAGCTTAGTTACACCAGCTCTCACACTGTTCACCTTTATCTTAGCTGTCTGCTCTGGCTCTGTGGCTTCTGCCACTCCCATGCTTGCAGCTGCATAGCTGTCTCTCCTTTGCCTTCAGGGTCAGCAGCTTAACCTTTTTCTCTCTGGGCATGAGCAAGCCAAGCTGTGTCCTGGCTACCACCTGTCCGGCTGCAAGACGGACAACTTTGGCTCTCTCTCTCTCTCTCTCTCTCTCTCTGGGTGCCAACACTCCCACCATGTCAAGCCATGTTGAGCCGAGCTGAGCCCCAAGAGCCCCTGAACAGCGTTAGCCAGGCAATTTTACCTTTTACAGACAATAGTGGCATAAAGCCAAGTATGAGCTTACACAAACAGTTATATAACAAGTGCAGTATGTGCCTGAGTCGTAAATTTGCTGAGTCATGCGGGCCTGGATGTCTGCCTCAGCCTGTTCCTTGACCAGAGCACATCCATGTACCTTACACTTGGTGATAAGAATTTAAAGACCATGACTTGTCCGCTTCACCATGGAAAGGACACTTCTCATTTTGCTTGAAGTTTTGGCAAACTGTGCTTGAGGGTAGAACCAACAACTTTGCTTGTATGTGTCTTCTTGAGCAAGTTACAGAGCAAAGTAAATACAAACTAAAAGTTTGGAAGAAATTATTTTGGCAGACATTAAGGAGGACAAGAGATAATAGTTTTCTGTGTTTACTAATAAAGACATGTTAGTACTGTGCAATGAACAATCTCGACAGGTTTGCAATCTTGTGACCCACCAGGGTGAAGTGGCAGCTCAATACATGCCTGAAGCAAGGGAATTAGCCCGCTGGTAATAGTAGTGGTGCTGTTGTTTTCCCTTTTAATCCATTCAGATGCTCAAGAACATCATAGTTTGGGTATATTAAATTGTTCTTCCTAAGAGAAATTAGTTAAACTTCTTAAGGGTGTTCCCAGAGTGTACGACTGAATTTTATCTTCGCAATGAGATAGCTCCTTTTGTTTTTAGTTATTGATATGGTTTTGCTGTGTCCCCACCCAAATCTCATCTTGAATTGCAACTCCTACAATTCTGACATATCATGGGAGGAACCCGGTAGGAGGTGATTAAATTATGGAGGTGGATCTTTACTGTGCTGTTCTCATGATAGTGAATGAGTCTCATGAGGTCTGATGGTTTTAAGAAACAGGAGTTTCCCTGCACAAGCTCTTTGCCTGCCGCCATCCATGTAAGTTGTAACTTGCTCCTCCTTGCCTTTCCACCATGGTTGTGAGGCCTAAACGTCTTTCTTTTGTAAATTGCCCAGTGTCAGGTATGTCTTTATCAGCAGCATGAAAACAGACTAATACAGAAAATTGGTTCCAGTAGAGTGGAGCACAGGTGAAAAGATACTTAAAAATGTGCAGGTGACTTTGGAACTGGGTAACAGGCAGACATTGGAACAGTTTGGAGGGCTCAGAAGAAGACAGGAAAAAGTAGTAAAGTTTGGAACTTCCTAGAGACTTGTTGAATGGCTTTGCCCAAAATACTGATAGCAGTGTGGACAGTGAAGTCTAGGCTGAGGTGGTCTCAGATGGAGATGAGAAACTTGTTAGGAACTGGAGCAAAGGTGACTCTTGTTATGTTTTAGCAAAGAGACTGGCAGCATTTTGCTCCTGCCCTAGAGATTTGTCGACCTTCAAACTTGAGAGAGATGATTTAGGGATCTAGCAGAAGAAATTTCTAAGCAGCAAAGCATTCAATTGGATGCTATTAAAGGGATTCAGTTTTGTAAGGGAAGCAGAGCATAAAAGTTCAGAAAATGTGCAGCCTGACAATGTGATAGAAAAGAAAATCCCATTTTCTGAGGAGAAATTCAAGCTGGCTGCAGAAATTTGCATAAGTAACAAAAAGCCAAATGTTAATCCCCAAGACAATGGGGAAAATGTCTCCAGGGCATGTCAGAGGTCTTCGTGGCAGCCCCTCCCATCACAGGCCCGCAGGCCCAGGAGAGAAAAAAATGGTTTCTTGGGCCAGGCCAGACTGCTGTGTGCAGTCTAGGAATTTGGTACCCTCAGTCCCAGCTGCTCCAGCTGTGACTAAAAGGGGCCAAGGTACTACTTGGGCTGTTGCTTCAGAGGGTGGAATCCCCAAGCCTTGGCAGCTTCCACATGTTGTGGAGCCTGTGGGTGCACAAAAGTCAAGAATTGAGGTTTGAGAACCTCCGCCTAGATTTCAGAGGATGTCTAGGCAGAAATTTGCTGCAGGGGTGGATCCCTCATGGAGAACCTCTGTTAGGGCAGTGCAGAAGGGAAATGTGGGGTCAGAGCTCCCACACAGAGTCCCTTTTGGGGCACTGCCTAGTGGAGCTGTGAGAAGAGGTCCACCGTCCTCCAGACCCCAGAATGGTAGGTCCACTGACAGCTTGCACCATGTACCTGGAAAAGCCACAGACACTTAACACCAGCCTGTGAAAGCAGCCAGGAGAAGGGCTATACCCTGCAAAGCCACAAGGGTGGAGCTGCCCAAGACCATGGGAACCTACCTCTTGCATCCGTGTGATCCAGATGCAAGACATGGAGTCAAAGGAGATCATTTCAGAACTTTAAGATTTGACTGCCCTGCTGGATTTCAGGCTTGCATAGAGCCTGTAGCCCTTATGTTTCAGCCAGTTTCTCACATGTGGAATGGCTGTATTTACCCAATGCCTATACCCCCATTGTATCTGGGAAGTAAATAGCTTGCTTTTGATTTTACAGGCTCTTAAGTGGAGGGGACTTGCCTTGTCTCAGATGAGATGTTGGACTGTGGATTTTTGGGTTAATGCTAAAATGAGTTAAGACTTTGGGGCTGTGGGAAGGCATGATTGGTTTCGAAATGTGAGGACATGAGATTTGGGAGGGGCCCAGAGCGAAATGATATGGTTTGGGTCTGTGTCCCCACCCACATCTCATCTTCAATTGTAA
This sequence comes from Rhinopithecus bieti, assembly GCF_001698545.2. Taxonomy (NCBI): domain Eukaryota; kingdom Metazoa; phylum Chordata; class Mammalia; order Primates; family Cercopithecidae; genus Rhinopithecus; species Rhinopithecus bieti. The sequence continues at coordinate 504,432 of NW_016821812.1, read as the reverse complement.
CTCTTACAATTCCCACGTATCGTGGGAGGAACCCAGTGGGAGGTGATTGAATTATGGGGACAGGTCTTTCCTGCACTGTTCTCATGGTAGTGAATGAGTCTTATGAGATCTGATGGTTTTAAAAATGGGAATTTCCCTGCACAAGCTCTCTTTGCTTGCCACTATCCATGTAAGACATGAATTCCTCCTCCCTACCTTCTGCCATGATTGTGAGGCCTCCCCAGCCATGTGGAACTGTGAGTCCAATAAACTTCTTTCTTTTGTAAATTGCCCAGTCTTGGATATGTCTTTATCAGCAGCGTGAAAACAGACTAATACAATTATGAAAGGAGAGCATTTATCTAGTGTACCAAAAAGTTCCATCGAATTCAGTATCTGTTAAAAAGAAAGGAGACTAGTAACACATACTCTGGAAATGAAATTAAGGAAACGGTTACATTCACAATAGCAATCAAATACTTAGGAATAAAGTTAGCAAAAGCAGTTCAAGACGTATTTACTGAAAACTGTAAAACATTGCTGAGAGATACTAAAGAAATTCTAAAGAAACAGATATTTCATCAGAACACTCAATATTATTCAGGTGGCATTATATATTTAATGCAATCTTTATAAAAATCCCAGAAGGCTTTTTTTTAAAATAGAAATTGACAAGCTAATCCTAAAATAGCTAAAGAGCCTAATATATACCTAAAACAATTTTTGAAAAGCTTAACTAATTTGTAGGGTTTAGACTGTCTCAGAACTCATTATGCCAGGTGCAGTGGCTCATGCCTGTAATCCCAGCATTTTGGGAGGCCAAGGTGGTCAGATCACTTGAGGTCAGGAGTTCAAGACCAGCCTGGCCAACATGGTGAAACCCTGTCTCTACTAAAAATATAAAAATTAGCCAGGTGTGGCAGCAGGTGCTTGTAATCCCAGCTACTCAGGAAGCTGAGGGAGGAGAATCGCTGGAACCCAGGAGATGGAGGTTGCAGTGAGCCAAGATCGTGGCATTATACTCCAGCCTGGGTGACAGAACAAGGCTCTATCTCAATAAATAAATAAATAAATAAATAAATAAATAAATGAATAAATGTATCTACAATAACCAAAACAGTGTGGTATTTGTATAAGGATAAAAACACAGGTCAGTAGAACAGGATAGAAAATCCAAAAATAAACTCACACCTATGTAGTCAATTGATTTTGAATAAAGATGCTAAAGTAGTTCAATAGAGGAGAGTTTTTAAAACAATGTTGCTGGAGTAATTTGATATCTCTTTGTAAAAAGATGAACCTGAAGCCTAGATCCTAGACTCTTACACCTTAAACAAAAAAATTAAAATATATCATAGACCTAAATGTGAGAACTAAAACTAAAACTTCTAGACGAAAACATAGGAGAAAATCTTTGAGACCTTGGGTTAGGCAAAGATTTCTTAGACATAATACTATAAGAAAGGTTCATGAAATAAAAAAATGATAAATTGACTTCAAAGCTCGAAACTGTTGCTAAGAAACCCAATTTTTAAAAAATGAACAAAATATTTGAAAAGATCCTGCACCAAAGAAGGTACACAAATGACCAGAAAGCCCATTAAAAGATGTTCAACATATTAGCTGTTAGGGAAATACAAATCAAAACCTCAGTGAGATACCACTTCATACTCACTAGGATGCTATAATCAAAAAGAGATGATAACAAGTATTGGTGAGGACTTAGAGAAATTGGAACCCTTCTACGTTATTGATGGGAATGTAAACTGGAGCAGCCACTTTGGAAAACAGTTTTGCAGTTTCTCAAAATGTTAAACGTAGAGTTACTTTATGAACTAGTAACTCTACTTCTTCAGTCTGTATCCAAAAGAAATGAAAACACATCCACACAGAAATTTATGCCTGAATGTTCATAGCAGCATTATTTATAGTAGCCAAAAAAGTAGGAGCAACGCAAATGTCTATCAACTGATGAATGCATAAATAAAATGCAGCATAGCCATACAGTGGAGTATTATTTTGCCATCAGAAAGGAATGGATTACTGATTTGTGTTTAAAAAAAAATGGCTGAACCTTGAAAACATTATGTTCAGTGACAGAGCTGGTCACAAAAGACTGCATATATTATATGATTCCATTTATACGAAATGTTCATATAGGTAAATCTATAGAGACAGAAAGTAGATTCACAGTTGCCTAGGGCTAGGGGTTTATGGGGAATGAGAAATGGCTAATAGGCACAGGATTTCTTTTTGCAGTGTTAAAAACTTACATTATTAGATCTTAGTATTTTAGATTATAGTGATAATTGTGCAACTCTGAGTATACTACAAATCATTGGGTTGGCCGAGTTTTATGGTATATGAATTATATCTCAACAACTATGTTTAAAAAGTGCAGTAACACTATGCACCCACGAGGTTGGCCAAAATCAAAAAGACTGACAATACAATATGTGGGCAGGGATATGGATACCCTTGAAAGCATCATAAATTGCTGGTGGAAATGCAAAATAAAATCATCCCTTTAGAAAAGTTAAATGTATTCTTACCATATTATGACAATTGCACTCCTGGGTATTTTCCCAAGAGAAATGAAAAATATTTTCACACAGACTTGTCTGTGAATGTTTATAACACCGTTATTCATAATAACCACAAACTGGAAAACAATTCAAATGAATGGGTAAACAAAATGTGATATATCCATGTAACAGAATCCATATTATAAAAAGAAATGATCTACTGACACACTCCACAACATGAATAAACCTTGAAAAATTATGTGAAGTTAAAGAAGCCAGACACATAATACTGTATGATTCTGTTCATATGAATTTTTTTAAAGGCGAAACCATAGAGACAGCAACTCAGTTGTTGCTTGGGTGTGGGAACAGATTGCAGGTGGGCACATGGGAACTTTTTCTAGTGATGCAAGTGTTCTCAAACTGGATTGTAGTGATAGTTGCACAATTGTATAGATTTACTAAATTCACCAAACTATAAATGAATGAATGCTATGTGTTATAAATCACATCTCAAAAGAAAACCCAAACCAGGGAGGACTAGGACATAGACTTATTTCATTTTCGTAGTGTAGATGTTTGACCATTTTATATAAAATGCCCAAATTGTGAGAGAAAATATTTGCAAACTTTGCATCTGACAAAAGTCTAATATCTAGTATCTATAAGGAACTTAAACAGATGTACAAGAGAAAACAACCCCATTAAAAGTGGGCAAAGGACAGCTGAGCACGATGGCTCATGCCTGTAATCCCATAACTTTGGGAGGCTGAGGCAGGGGATCACAAGGTCAGGAGATCGAGACCATCCTGGCTAACATGGTGAAACCCTGTCTCTACTAAAAATACAAAAAAATTAGCAGGGCGTGGTGGCGGGCGCCTGTAGTCGCAGCTACTTGGGAGGCTGAGGCAGGAGAATGGCGTGAACCTGGGAGGTGGAGGTTGCAGTGAGCTGAGATCATGCCACTGCACTCCAGCCTGGGCGACAGAGTGAGACTCCGTCTCAAANATATAAAATGCCCAAATTGTGAGAGAAAATATTTGCAAACTTTGCATCTGACAAAAGTCTAATATCTAGTATCTATAAGGAACTTAAACAGATGTACAAGAGAAAAACAACCCCATTAAAAAGTGGGCAAAGGACAGCTGAGCACGATGGCTCATGCCTGTAATCCCATAACTTTGGGAGGCTGAGGCAGGGGGATCACAAGGTCAGGAGATCGAGACCATCCTGGCTAACATGGTGAAACCCTGTCTCTACTAAAAATACAAAAAAATTAGCAGGGCGTGGTGGCGGGCGCCTGTAGTCGCAGCTACTTGGGAGGCTGAGGCAGGAGAATGGCGTGAACCTGGGAGGTGGAGGTTGCAGTGAGCTGAGATCATGCCACTGCACTCCAGCCTGGGCGACAGAGTGAGACTCCGTCTCAAAAAAAAAAAAAAAAAAAAGTGGGCAAAGGACATGAACAGGCACTTCTCAAAAGAAGACATATATGCGACCAACAGACATGAAAAAAAGCTCAGTATCACTGATCATTAAGAAATGCAAATCAAAACCACAGTGAGACACCATCTCACACCAGTCAGAATGGCTATTATTAAGAAGTCAGAAAAATAACAGATGCCAGGAGGTAGTGGAGAAAAGGTAACATTTATATGCTGTTGGTGGGAATGTAAATTAGTTCAACCATTGTGGAAGGCAGCAGGGTGATTCCTCAGAGAGCTAAAAGCAAAACTGCCATTCAACGCAGCAATCCCATTACTTGTTGTATACCCAGAGGAATGTAAATCATTCTGCCATAAAGACACATGTGCATGTATGTTCATTGCATCATTCACAATAGCAGAGTCATTGAATCAGCCTAAATGCCCATCAGTGACAGACTGGATAAAGAAAAGTTGGTACATAAACACCACGGAATACTATGCAGCTGTAATAAAGCATGAGATCACATCTTTTGCAGGAACATGGATGGAGCTGGAAGCTATTATCCTTAGCAAACTCACACAGGAACAGAAAATCAAATACTGCATGTTCTCACTTAGAAGTGGGAGCTGAATGATAAGAAGTTATGAACACAAAGAAGGAAACAAAAGACATTGGGGTATACTTGAGTGGGGAAGGTGGGAGGGAGAGGAGCTGAAAAGATAACTATTGAGTACTGGGCTTAATACCTGGATGATGAAATAATCTGTACAACAAACCTCTGTGACATGTATTCACCTGTGTAATCTTCACATGCACCCCAAACCTAAAATAAAAGTTAATAAAATAAAATTGAACTTTGGTTAAAAAGAAATAAAACTCCACACTGGCTGCAACTTGTGACTATCCAGCATTTTATCTGTAGCTGGCATTTTTTTGTTTTCTGTCACTAGGATGTGGGTTTTTCTATTCGTATGAGTTTCCCAGATATTGAAGCTTGCCCCTTTAATTTTGAAATGTTCTTTGAGTGTAACTATTTTGAAATAGTATTGGCGAAGCATTTGTCTTTTTATATTGTTTTGGTCATAATTATAATACATGTTAGAAGAACAAATCCCCTCAGGGCTACTGATACTGGAAAGGGAGTGACTTCATCACTCATTAAATCATCCAAGCCCACTCTGCCTTTTGCCTCCTTCTGTTTCTTCCCTTTTTGCTGTCTGTGTTTGCTCTTCGAAATCTTGCTGTCCTTCGGTTACTGAATTTCCTGTTCTGTGGGCTAAAAACCGAGTATGTTCATTAAAATTCTGAGTACATTAGAAGTAACTAGGCTGAAGTCTGAGGGATGCCCTTTTCACTAAAAGTACACATACAGTTGTCCCCCTTTATCCAAGGTTTCTCTTTGAGTGGTTTCAGTTACCTGCAGTCTACTATGGTTTGAAAATATTAAATGGAAAATTCCAGAAATCAACAATTGATAAGTTTTAAATTCCACGCCATTCTGAATTGCACAGTGAGATCTTGCACGGTCTGCTTTGTCCCTCCCAGGATGTGAATCTTCCTTTGTCTGGTGTCTCCACGCTGTCTACACTCCCCAACATAGTCACTCAGGAGCCATCTAGGTTATCAAATCGACTGTCATGGTACCACGATGCTTGTGTTCAAGTCACCTTTATTTTATTTAAATCATGGCCTCAAAGTGCAAGAGTAATGATGGTAACAATTCACTTATGCCAAAGAGAAGCCATAAAATGCTTCTTTTAAGTGAAAAGGTGAACATTCTCAAGGAAAGAAAAAATATATATGTATATGTTGAGATTTCTTGGTGCTTGGTAAGGACAAAGTTTCTATCTGTGAAATTGTGAAGAAGAAAAAACAAATTCATGTTATTTTCCTGTTGCACCTCAAACTGCGAAAGTTAAGGCCACAGTGCATGGCAAGTGCTTAGTTAAGATGGGAGAGGCATTAAATTTGTGTTTGGAAGACATGAACGGAAGCGTGGTCCAATTGGTATCAGTCCAGTTCTGTAGTATTCATAGTTTCAGGCATCCACTAGTGATCTTGGAATATATCCCCCCTGGATAAGGGGCACTCCTGTAGACTTTAATACATGACTTTCATTTGCTTCTTAGCTTTTTTCTGGAAAGATGACATTGATAGATAGTGACCTGAAGATAAGTGAGGTATTTATTGAGCTAGTGTTCTCTTTGGGGTTTTTGGATGCCATGATTTCAATTCTAGGCCAGTTTTACAGAGACAGAATAGACAGATTTCCCTTACCACTCTAAAGCTCTTTACTCCTTGACATTCTACCCTAATTGCAGTGTTGTTTTAAATTTAAGTATACAGTAACTTCTGTGCCGTATGATCCAGCAATTCCACTTTTGGTATACAACTAGAAGAATTTAAAGCGGAGACTCAAACAGATACTTGTATACCAATACTTGTTTTTCATAGCAGCAGTATTCACAATATGTAGAAATAACACAATGTCCATCAAGAGATGAATGGGTAAACAATATGTATACAAACTGGATATTATTCAACCTTAAAAACAAATGGAATTCTGATACATGTTACATGAATGAACCTTGAAAACATTATGCAGGTGAAATAAGCCAAACTCAGACAAATTATTATACACTTCCACTTACATGAGGTACTTTGGCTAGACAAATTCATAAACACAGAAAGTAAAATGCTGGTTACCAGGCACTAAGGAAAGGGAGGGAACGGAGAATTATGTTTGGAGATTAAAACATCCTGAGGATGGATGGTGATGACAATTGCCCAACATTGTGAGTGTACTTAATGCCACTGAATTATATACTTAAAAGTCACTAAAATGGTCAATGTTTTGCTATGTATATATTATCACAATAAAAAGAAATATAGATTCATCTAGTTTAGGTAAGGCTTCAGAGCTTTCACATGAATATTTCAGATATTTCTTTGGAAATAGATTTTAATAGAGATCATACTATTAGCAGCGTAGGGAGAGGCCTCCCAGAGGAAGACAGCTTCACCTGCATTAAGGTGTTGCCAGCTGAGCACTAATGAGTAAGTTTTTTATTTTATTTCTCATTTCTAGGCTATCCATCCAGGATATGGTTTTCTTTCAGAAAACATGGAATTTGCTGAACTTTGTAAGCAAGAAGGAATTATTTTTATAGGCCCTCCTCCATCTGCAATTAGAGACATGGGTATAAAGAGGTATGAGTTTATATCTTTTAAAATTTTAACTGTATAAAGGTCAGTTGAAATAGTTTGGGCCAGGCATGGTGGCTATGCCTGTAATATCAGTGTTTTGGGAGACTGAGGCAGGAGGATAGCTTGAGGCCAGAAATTCAAGACCAGCCTGGGCAACTTATTGAGACCTTGTCTCTAAATTGTTTTTTTTTTTTAATTCATCCAGGCCTGGGCACAGTGGCTCACACCTGTAATCTAGCACTTTGGGAGGCAAAGGTGGGAGGATCGCTTGAGCCCAAAAGTTTAAGACCAGCCTGGGCAACATAGGGAGACCTTGTCTCTACAACATTTTTTAAGAATTCCAGGCTTGGTGGCACGTGCCTGTGGGTCCAGCATCTTGGGATGCTGAGGTAGGAGGATTGGTTGAGCCCAGAAAATCAAGGCTGTGGTGAGCTGTGATCACACCATCATACTTCAGTCTGGGCGACAGAGTAAGACCCCATCTCAAAAAAAAAAAAAGATTTCAGCTGGGTATGGTGACACACACCTGTAGTCCCAGCTGCTTAGGAGGCTGAGGCAGAAGGATCACTTGAGCTCAGGAGTTTAAGGCTGTAGTGAGGTGTAATTGCACCACTGCACTCTGGCATGGGCAACATTGTGAGACCCTGTCTCATTAAAAAAAAAAAAAAGTTTGTTTTACCCCAATAGATATTTTAATTCTACCCTTCTGTTGTCATAGGCATAAGTTATTTATCTGCGACAGGGAAATTCCATTGAGTTGCAGAAAATACTTAATGTTTCTAATCAATATATTAGTATTTTGGGATTAAAAATAGGGTGAGATGAGCTACCACATGAATTGAGGGAAACTAACTAATAGACATCTTGAATTTGTATTATTTTTTCATCTCAGACTTGATGTTTTCTTTAAAGGGTTCCATTGTAATTTATAGACTGGGCTATATTTGTGTTTCTCTTGAATGAAACAGTTTATAGAATTTGGGGCATGTTGTTTGCTTTCCCACTCTAAAGCACATCCAAATCCATAATGGCTGCTGCTGGAGTACCTGTTGTGGAGGGTTATCATGGTGAGGACCAATCAGATCGGTGCCTGAAGGAACACGCTGGGAGAATTGGCTATCCTGTCATGATTAAAGCCGTCCGGGGTGGAGGAGGAAAAGTAAGATTGTGCATGCTTGTGTTTGCCAATTCAGGCTCCTCTTCTTTGTTTTATTTATGTTGTAGTCATAATCATCTTTTCTCTCTTAGGGAATGAGGATCGTTAGATCGGAGCAAGAATTTCAAGAACAGTTAGAATCAGCGCGGAGAGAAGCTAAGAAGTCTTTCAATGATGATGCTGTGCTGATCGAGAAGTTTGTAGATACACCGAGGTGGGCTGACCTTATTTTTCTGACTCAGAGTTGGAAAATTAAATTGTAAAAATAATGCATGCACATTCTATAAAATATAAAACTATAATAGTATATAAGTATATTATTATAAGTTTCCCAGTTCTGTCCTGTGATGTAACCACTGGACGGTATGCATTCTTCCAGGCATTTTCTATGTGAATAGAAGCCTATATATATATATATATATACATACAGCAAACAAAATACATACTTGAGAACAGTGAATAGAATCTTTTTTTTTTGAGATGGAGTCTCTCATTCTGTTGCCCAGGCTGGAGTGCAGTGGCATGATCTCGACTCATTGCAACCTCTGCCTCCCAAGTTCAAGCAGTCATCCTGCCTCAACCTCCTAAGTAGCTGGAATCACAGGCACACACCACCATGCCTGGCTAATTTTTGTGTTTTTAGTAGAGATGGGATTTTACCATGTTGGTCAGGCGGGTCTCAAACTCCTGACCTTGTGATTCACCTGCCTCAGCCTCCCAAAATGCTGGAATTACAGGTGTGAGCCACCGTGCCCGGCCAGTGAATAGAATCTTGTACACTAATATTATTTACTAATACTGTTATCACAGACATCTTTCCATGTCAGTAATTATAGATCAGCCTCATTCTTTTTGTTGGTGACCTAGTGGTTCTATGATCTTAATATACCATTAATTCATTCAGTATGTTTCTTGTTGATGAAATTTAGGATTTTTTTCAATATTAGCAAATTATTGTAATAAATTCAGCTATATTTATAGAACTCTGTCAGTTGACATGCTCAGGAAATGGAAGTAATTTTCTAAATTGAATTATAAGTGATATACTAATAATAATAGGAGCTAACACTTATATTGCACTTACCATGTGCCAGATTTTAAGTATTTTACACAAGCTAACTAATCTTGCTGTCCTTCTAATTCTAATATAATTCTTACAACAATCTCATTAGGTAAGTACTGTTTTCATTTTACAGGTGAGGACACTAAGCAACAGAGTGGTTGTGTTGTGTTACTTGTCTGAGGTCATTCAGCTGTGAAGTAGTAAAGCTGAGATTTGAACCCAGGTAGTTTGACTCCAGGGTTCATATCTAAGCCACTGCACTAAGCTACTTCTCTGAGTACCACTATAGCAAATGCAATGTGAATCCCTATTTTTTTTTTCTGGAATTTTATTTTCATGTTTGTTTAAGATGCTGATTATAAAGTTTCTCATTTCATAGATATTTTATGACAGTTGTTAAAAAAATTATACATATATGTATATATATATTTTTTCTTTTTGACCTGTAAGTCAAATGAAAAGAATAATTCATTTGGGAACCATGACTGGAAAAAGATTTACCTTAAAGGTAACAGACTTGAAGCTTCAGGCCCTTCTTTGGCATTAACCTCTTCCAAGACCCTGACCTAATTTTGTATTTGCAGTTTTGTATTCTTCTCCTTAAAGAAGACCCCAAAATTGTTTTTCATTTCAGGCCCTATAAAACTGAGAACTGTCCTAAGCATGGCGTAGTAAATGAAATTCGATTAGAATTTGATAGTTAAAAAAAAAAAAAAGAAGTCAGTCTTAGAATGGGTAAATTGATGAGGAGAACACAGCCTATGCCATCTGTTAGTGGGAAGTAAGACAAAAAAAGGCATTTCTGAGGTAAATTGAAGGCTTCCTTTCAAGAAAGAATAGGCTAGCCATCCAAATTAGTATGCTCTTAAGTTAGAATTGTGGAGACATCAATAGCTTATTTCAGTAACGATGTAACTCAATGCCTGCAACATTTTTTGAATATGTAAGTTCTTTACTTATGAAATGTTAGCCATTCATTGCCTCACATTGTAATTTATTCCCCCAATAGCTGGAAAGCCCCTGGGAATCAAAGACCTGGTAGTATATACATTTTTATTTGTTTGTATATATTGCCTGGCATACCACTTTCCTTGTAACAGGCATCAGTAATATTTTTTGAACTGTAGAAATAATATGAATACATTACAAACTTTTGGAAAATGCAGAAGATGGAAAACAACCCATAATTGTATTCTCCTAATTATTATTAATATTTCTATATGCAGTCGTGTTGCTTAATGACAAGATACATTCTGAGAAATGCATTGTTAGGCAATTTCATTGTTGTGCACACATCATAGAGTGTACTCACACAAACTGAGATAGTATAGCCAACTACACACCTAAGCTATGGTACAGCCTATTGCTCCTGAGCTATAAACCTGTACAACAGGTTATTGTATTGAATACTGTAGGCATTTGTAACACAGTGGTAAGTATTTATGTATCTAAACATCTCAAAACATAGGAAAGGTAATGCATTGTGCTATTATGTCACTATATGATAGGAATTTTTCAGCTCCATCATAATCTTATGAAATCACCATCATATATGCAGTCTGGCATTGACTGAATGTCATTGTGCGGCACATTGTGTGACTCTATTTCTATTCTGTATTTCTATTAATAATTTTTTTTTAATTGAAAGCAAGTTTATTAAGAAAGTAAAGGAATAAAGAATGGCTACTCCATAGACAGAGGAGTCCCAAGGACTACTGGTTGCCCATTTTTATGGTTATTTCTTGATGATATGCCAAACAAGGGGTGGAGTATTCATACCTCCCCTTTTTAGACCATATAGGGTAACTTCCTGACGTTGCCATGGCATTTGTAAACTGTCATGGCGCTGGTGGGAGTGTAGCAGTGGAGACGACCAGAGGTCACTGTCGTTACCATCTTGATTTTAGTGGGATTTAACCAACTTCTTTACTGCAACCTGTTTTGTCTGCAAGGTCCATATGACCTGTATCTTTTGCTGACCTTTTATCTCTTTCTGTGATTAAAAATGCCTTAACTTGCCACTGGGAATGCAGCCCAGCAAGTCTTAGCCTTATTTTACCCAGCTCCTATTCAAGATGGGAGTTGCTCTAGTTCAAATGCCTCTGACATTTCCCCGTTCCCTTTTGTAAGAGAACGCTTAATCCTAACGGTTGCAGAGGGACAAAAGTCCATCTTCTATAACTTCTTCAGGCTGAATGGGGTGATGATATTCCTGCCTAACTATTAGGATCTCTTGTGTTCAGGATAGAGAGGAGCTTAGTTAGAAAGCATCAGTATGTCGAGAGCCACTCATAACTCTTGAGTTCCAACAAAAGGTGATGTCTGGAAGATTAATGCGTGTTTTTTAAAAAAACATTTGGTAAGCTTATCCTGCATTTCTACACAAAGAGTGCAACAGTAATATATTCCACAACAGTAAAGCAAAATAAGCAAGATTATCCCAAGTTAACTAAATTAGAAGGCTTTCCACGAACTGGGCAACTATTGGAACCAAGCTGATATGGGGTTGCTAGGTGATTCCAATACATGCCCAGGATTAGAATATTGATCCAGATTTTTGCTTTACCAATCCCTCCTGTTTCTTCTCAGTAGCATCCAGAGATCACTGGTTGGTCCACAGGAATAAGCAGGGTTAGTCTATATTGCAGGAAATCTCAAAAACAACTGATGAAAGCAGAATTCAATAACAAATGTACCATAGTTCGTGAAACACAATTTTTCTCTCTCCAGTTTCCCATTTTTACTAAAGACAAATCATGGTAAGGCTGATTTGCTTTATTATACATGGCCTGATTATTTGTACAAAGTGCAGCAAGAATAATTGTTTGCCATATAGACTTTTAAAATTAGTTTTGATAGAACTCTTCCATAAGAAATCTCAGAGAAGACCTTTTTTTTTTTTTAAGCCCACCCCAGCCATGGATTTATACCTTCAAATACCTATGAGTTGGGTAAATTTCTCTCCTCTTGAGGTCTCATGATAACTTGGGGCTCCTGAGTCTGTCAGAAAGTGACATTCTTTACTTACTACAGGTTAGGAACCCTATATAGAGACTGTGTAGACAAGGAAGGAGGCTAGTTTTCCCTAGGGGCTTTTATTAGCTTTACAAGTCAAGTTTGATTCCTTAAAGGAAAGCATGCCATTCCAGTCGAAGCCTTGGCAAAATAACCAGTTTCTCCAATTGTACCCCGTTGCAAAAGAAAGCAGATTCTTACTGCATTTATGCAGATAACTATATTGCCATAAGTTAAGATACTCACAAGTAATTTCCAAATTCTGGAGAAATCAGAGAGAAACAAATATGCTCCAAATTTTGTTTATGAGTATGTACATTACTTAATTGTTTAAAAAGCTGTGAATAACTTAAAAGTTTCCTTGACTCTGAAGAACAAAACAGGATCAGCAATGTTTTAAGCAAAAAGTCAAAAAAGGTTACTTCAGACTTCTATTAGTTTAGTCCATACGGTTAACTTCTGTTTTGCTTGATATACATGAACATTTCAACTTTCCATGAGAGTCCTGAAAGTTTCTTTTTCCCTTTTCTAATGTCACAATCTCCAAAGTTAAATGAAACCTGCATTCAAGAACACCTATTAGAGTTGTATAGTTGATAATAGATCACCTTTTGGAGCTTGATGGCTCATGCCTGTAATCCCAGCACTTTGGGAGACTGAGGCAAGTGGATCGCTTGAGGTCAGGAGTTCGTGACCAGCCTGACCAACATGGTGAAACACTGTCTCTAATAAATACACAAAAATTAGCCAGGCGTGGTGGCACGCTCCTGTAATCCCAGCTACTTGGGAGGCTGAGGCACGAGAATCACTTGAACCTGGGAGGCGGAGGTTGCAGGTTGCAGTGAACTGAGATTGTACCACTGCACTCCAGCTTGGGCAACAGAGTGAGACTCAGTCTCAAAATAATAATAATAATAATAATAATAATAATAATAAAATCTCCTTTTGAAGAGGATCAAAACAAAATAATTGTCTATGGATGGCAAAAGTTTTAGGACAGCCACAGTTAAAACACAATTGAAAAGAAATTTGGTTACCTCTGTTACATACAATGGTTTTATGTAACAATTATACTGATAAGGTGCACTAAGTCATATCAGAATTATAGGAGTTTCCCATTATTTTGGAACACATACTAATAACATATTTATACAAATATAGCCCAAGGAAAGCTAAACACTGTTTCATATTTGACACTGCTTCCTGTATGACTTTTATGCCAGATTTCACCTTTACATAACTGTACTATTAATGTTAAACCCAATTTTCAATAAAACCTATAGACATATCTACCCAATTTTCATGTTTGACCATAAAGTGAGGTTCTCATAAACCTTTTATAACTCTTTACAAATTTTTGTTAAAGAGCAGATTAGTGCTCTAAGAAAAATCTGTTGTGCTTTTATTCCAATGTTCAATTTACAGAAAACCTGAATACCCCTTTAACTTTAGACAATATGTTCACACACACAATTTCTTTTACAAAGATTAATTTTTTACAAACCTTCCACAACTTGCTTAAACCTTAAGCTTTATCTTATCTAACTTAAAACAATCCTTGAACTTTTTAATCTAGACAAAAAAAATCCACATTCCTATGCCTTCTTATAATCTTTTACCAAAAACGCATTTCACTTTCTATACACACCTTACGTGTAGAATTGTTTCAATTTCTCAAAAATTACTTAAATCACGTAAACTAAAAGACATTATACTTTTGCTTTTCTGACAAAATAATTGATAAAAGCACTTATTTTTAAACCAGTTAATCAAAGCTCTTTCATATTACACACACAACACATGTAAATACACAGACAAACAGAAGAACAGGACTCATTCCCTAAGCCAGGGATTAACCCTGAACCCGGGCCACCATTGTGAAAAGACAAAGCTGGGCCACATGGTCACATGGTCAAGCTCCCAAGGACATACAAGACGAGGGAAACCTCATCCAGTTTTTTTCCCAGGGACCTGCAGCAAAGTTTATAACTCACTAGTTTGCTGGGCCATCTTAAACAGTGGGCTTGTGGGGTTCTAAGCCTGTGTTTTATCCTAAGGTACCCATCTCTATGACAGAACAATACAGAAAGACACACAAAGCACACCAGATTCACTACAGTTTAAGACTAGCCTCACAAATCCTTTTTTTATTAATCAAAACTTTACAGAAGAGATAAACAGTGATTTTTGCCATTCATTCAATAAGTTTGCACAGAAAGAGAAAGGGAAGGGAAGGAAGAAAAGCATTGCTTTGTGGCAGGACGGGGAAGGCAAGGTGCTCAGAGAGGCCAGAGAAAGACCCACCCATTGCAACTGACACTAAATCAAAAGTTCAGGTGGCCATTTGTCAGTTAAGAAGGGATCTTTTCTAGCAGTTCCTTCAGCTCTCAAGTTTCTCCTTTTGGGGAGGTAAAAGCTCCCCATATCCCACCATCCTGTACATGCCTAATCCTGTCACCCACCACCATCAGCAAAGAGTGCAAGGCAGATTAATTCAAACAGAATAGCAGTTAACATCCGTAGTGCCAAACCAATTCTTAGCCAAGAGGGATTTTACTGAGAGGAGCCTCTAACCCCCTAAATCTTAGGAAGGAATCTAACCTTCCTAAGTTGGGCTTCAAACCCAAGTTCAGTCAAGCATCCTTGCCTTTTATTGAGAGGGGCCTTTAACCCACTGTGTCTTAGGAGAGACTTTAACTCCACTAAGTTGGGCCTGTAACCCAATCCCATTCTTTACCCAGGTATATGCACCCCACTTACCCACAGTTGGCCAATCAGTGCTGCAGTCTTTGGGTTGGAGGGTCTCCTCAGTGTCATCCCTTCTGTGGTTCATCAGAAAGACGTTACCAGACCCCAGTACTTACCCAAAGTTAGCCTTTGGGTCAGGATTTCCTTAGTATTGTTCCTTCTGTGGTCACCAGAAAGATGTTACCAGACAGGGGTCCTGATCCAGACCCCAAGAGAGGATTCTTGGCTCTCACACAAGAAAGAATTCAGGGCGAGTTCATACAGTAAAGTGAAAGCAAGTTTATTAAGAAAGTAAAGGAATAAAGAATGGCTGCTCCCTAGAGAGAATAGCCTCTAGTAATAACATTTAAATATCCTGATAATCATACTGTGTGTTCTTTATGTCCTGCTAAATAATTACCTGTTGAACTAATGCAGTGCCAGAAGATTGTCAAAATGGTGCTGATAACTGAGAAGAGTCATTATATTTCACAAATCTTTTCAAAACTATTTAATACATCTTAAAGACTGGGATAAGAAACCACCTTTAAAGTATACTATTTTGAAAGAAAAAACAGAAATCAGATTTCTTCCTCAGTTCATGTATAATACATATTCTAGATGGATTAAAAATGTAAATAGGGGCCAGGCACGGTGGCTCACGCCTGTAATCACAGTACTTCGGGAGGCCAAGGTGGGCGGATCACGAGGTCAGGAGATCAAGACCATCTTGGCTAACACAGTGAAACCCCATCTCTACTAAAAATACAAAAAATTAGCGAGGTGTGGTGTTGGGCGCGTGTAGTCCCAGATACTCGGGAGGCTGAGGCAGGAGAATGGCATGAACCCAGAAGGTGGAGCTTGCAGCGAGCCAGGATCACACCACTGCACTACAGCCTGGTCGACAGAGCAAGACTCCGTCTTAAAAAAAAAAAAAAGTAAATATGAAAATGAAAATGTTAAGACTCTTAGAAAATATCAAGGCGCTCATGATAGGACTTAGCTGCATCTGTCTGTCTCTTTGGCCATACTCTGGCAGTGGCTGAATTAGGGCAGCTGGGATTTGATGCACTGCCTTGTTCTCAGACACTAGTTCTAGACGCTGTGCTCCAGAAACTCTTAAGTTAGATAAAGCTGCACAGAAAAGGGTCAATCAGAAAAAGGTAAATAAGACTGATAAAATAACTGCAGAAATCTTAACAGAACACAGATCTTCATTGAACTTCCCTTATAAGCAGCCAAAGGAAAAGTGTTTCCAACTTCTAAGACCTCAGACAAGGCTGACCACAATGGCTCATGCCTGTAATCCCAGCACTTTGGGAGGCCAAGGAGGGCGGATTACCTGAGCTCAGGAGTTCGAGACCAGCCTGGGCAACATGGTGAAACCCCGTCTCTACTGAAATACAAAAAATTAGCCAGGCGTGGTGGGTCACGCCTGTAATCCCAGCACTTTGGGAGGCCGAGGCGGGCGGATCACGAGGTCAGGAGATCGAGTGAGACCACCTGGATAACACGGTGAAACCCCGTCTCTGCTAAAAATACAAAAAGTTAGCTGGGCGTGGTGGTGCGCGCC
>NW_016821812.1:478570-487498 GCF_001698545.2 Rhinopithecus bieti | reverse complement strand
AAAAAAAAAAAAAAAAAAAAACAAAACTCAGGCAAGAATTGCTCTGTGCTCTTGATGTGGTCCTCACACATTCCCTTCATAACCTGGAATCCCTACTGTAGTGTTTCCTTTTACCTGGAGCAGCTAAAAGATGAGGGAGAGTCAGAAGTGGTATGTGTTAGTCTGTTCTCATGCTGTTAATAAAGACATACCTGTGACTGGGTAATTTATTAAAGGAAAGAGGTTTAATGGACTCACAGTTCCACATGGCTGGGGAGGCCTCACAATCATGGCAGGAGGCAAAGGAGGAGCAAAGGCATGTCTTACGTGACAGCAAGCAAGGGAGGCTGTGCAGGGAAACTACCCTTTATAAAACCGTCAGACCTTGTGAGACTTACTATCACGAGAACAACATGGGAAAAACCTACCCCCATGATTCATTTACCTCCCACCGGGTCCCACCCACCACACATGGGGATTATGAGGAGCTACAATTCAAGAGGAGATTTGCGTGTGGGGACACAGCCAAACCATATCATGGTAGAATTTTACAACTGGAATTAGAAAAACAAACATTTCAGCTCTAATATGTAAAGAGCTTGAAAGTCATCAGTCACATCTAAAAAGCAAGAAAGAGGCTAACCAAAATGAAAGTCCATGGCTTTAGAACCATCAGAGAATTGAGGCCATGGGACAAGCCTTCACTCTAAAATCTGGACAAGCATGCAAGTACAGTGAGTCACAGCCAGATCAGTTTACCTGGAGCAGAAGCTGCTGGAGCCCTAACACTTACGTGGGAATTTTGAAAAATGGCTGAGGCTAAGTGTGGGCCAGTGTGCAAGTGAGAAACTCCTTGGGACCCAGCCCTAGAGGAACCTCTCACTTTCATGGGGTTTGCCTCCAAGAACCTCATCAGCTTCCCACAGAAAATCCAAGAAGAAAACAAAATCCCTCATGTTTTACAGCAGTGAGAAGGGAAAAGTACAATCTGAAAGAGATCCAGAGCATTCTATTCTCCATAACAAAAGAAATCGTAACTCCAAGGGAGATGTTGCCAGAGCCTTTTTTGTTCAGGGGGAAGGTAGTTAGCCAACCACAGCCCCCTTTAGCCTTCCCATTTTACCTAAGGGGAGGGAAAAAAAAAAAAAAAAAAAAAAAAACTTAAGAAACACTTCACAGCACAAACACAGAACCACTAAAAGACTTGAGATTTAATCATAAGTTTATAGAATGCTTTCCCTACCCCACACCCCACTACCAGGTTGCAGTGGTCTAAATGTTTGTATCCCTCCAAAATTTACATGTTGAAACCTAACCCCCATCGCCAAGGTATTAAGAGGTGGGGACTTTGGCGGGTGATTAGGTCCTGAGTGTTCTGCCCTGATGAATGGAATTAGTTCCCCCAATAAAAGAGCTTGAGGAACCTATTTGCCCCTTCCCTCTTCCTCCATGTGAGGACACAGCAACATGATGCCATCTATGAGGAACGGACCCTCACCAGACACTGAATCTGCCAGTACCTTGATCTTGGATTTCTCAGCCTAAAAACTGTAAGAAATAATTTTCTGTTGTTTATAAGTTACACAATTTAAGGTATTCTGTCATAGCAGTACAAAAAGACTAAGACACATGTCTTCAAGACTCCCATATAGTAACAATGGATTACAAATGGAGGAGCTGTAACTATGTAAGAAGGAGTTCTTAGGGAAACCAGAGACACTGGTATTAAAAACAAAACACAACAAGGACACTAGAGGAAACGGAAACATCTGGCACCTACAGCTACTGCAGACATTAAACACAGCCTATTTTCTAGCCAGATTACCCTAAGGCCTCACTTTAAAAGACTGTTTACCTCAGATCCTATTACCTAATACATCATGTTCTACTTTTAGCAATTACAAAACATGCTAAAAGGCAAGGGAAAAAATGGACTGAAACAAAGTAAGCAATACTAGACGGATATGATACAAATTTAGGAATTATCAGATAAGGAATTTAAAGTAACTGATTAATATATTAAAAGCTGTAATGGAACAAGTAGACAACATGCAAGAACATGCATAATGCAGGCAGAGAGATGGGAACACTGAAAATGAATCAAAAGAAAATGCTAGAAATAAAAAACACTATAATAGAAATGAAGAATGCCTTTGTTGGGCTCATCAGTGGATTAGACACAGCTACAAAAAGAATCAGTGATCCTGAACATAGGTAAATAGAACTTTCCCAAACGGAAATGCAAGGAGAAACAAAAATGAAAGAAAAAAGGACAGAATGTCCAAGAACTCTGGGACAATTTAAAAGGATGTAACACCTTATTTGAATACCACAAGAATTAGCAGCAGGAGAGATATTTAAAGTAGTAATGGCCAAGAATTTTCCAAAATTAGTGACAGATGCAAAACTAGAGAACCAGGAAGCTTAGAGGACACCAAGAAGAATAAATACCAAGATATATACACCTATGCACATCATCTTCAAATGCAGGAAAAGAAAGACAAATAGAAAATACTGAAAGAAACCACAAGGAAGGACAATACTAGAGGAATAAAGGTAAGAAATCTTACCAGAAACCATGCAAGAACAGAGTGGAGTGACATATAAAGTGTTCAGAGAAAAACAACTAAGCTAGTCTTCTGTATCCAATGAAATTATGCTTGAAGTATGAAGGGGCAATAAAGACTTTCTTAGACAAACAGAAATTAAGAGAATTTGTCACCAGTAGACCTGCCTTGCAGGACATATTAGTAGATGTTCGTTAGAGTGAAATAAAATGTTTTTGGTCAGAAACTTGGAGCGACATAAAGAATAGAAAAGAATTAGAGAAGGAATAGGTGGAAGTAAAATATTTTCCTGTTCTAACATAGGAATATTTTCCTATTCTGAATGGATTTAACAGATAACAGTTTGTTCAAAATAATGGCAACAATGTATTTGATGATTACATAGCTTATGGATAAAGAGGAAAAGTCAATAAGGCAAGAAATCCGAAAAGAAAAAATCAGCTCCAAGAATTTTATTAAGAGAATGTATTGGACAGGTTAGAAAATTCAAAACGGGAACATTCAGAAAAGTTGATAAGAAGATAAATTCTTTTTATTTTTGAGACAGAGTTTTACTCTGTCACCCAGACTGGAGTGCAATGGCACAATTTCGGCCCTCTGCAGCCTCTGCTTCCCAGGTTCAGGTGATTCTCATTCCTCAGCCTCCTGATTAGCTGGGATTACAGGTGTGCACTACCACACCTGGCTAATTTTTGTATTTTTATTAGAGACAGGATTTCACCATGTTGCCCAGCTGGTCTCGAACTCCTGGCCTCAGGTGATCTGCCCGCCTTGGCTTCCCAAAGTGCTGGAATTAGAAGTGTGCATCAACCGTGCCCAGCAAGAAGAGAAATTCTTTGAAGTGGTTAAATAACATACTTCATGAAGTAAACGAGAATAGAAATGACCTATTGTACTGAAGCAATACATTTATACGACTTCCTGGCCTTTTTTTTTTTTTTTTTTTTTGGCCTCTTCTGTGTTTGACAGTTTTTATTTTAAAAAATCAACAGGATAACGTATTTGCTGATCACCCCTGTATTATGATGGTGAATAGGTGAAGTGAACTACAGTGTGACCATATCACAAATCTACCGAGAAGAATGCTTTCATGTTCACCAAATAGACCATATTAGCCTTCTTTCCACAAAGGTTATGTGCATTCACTCTTAATATGATTTATCATAATTTTACTATTTTATAATCAACATGTGAATACCTTTGTTGGTTGTTGTTGTTTTTTTCCTTAGAGATGGGGTCTGACTTTATCAGCCAGGCTGGAATGCAGTGGCACAATCGTAGCTCACTGCTGCCTTGAATTCCTGGGCTTGAGGAATCCTCCCGCCTGAGCCTCCTGAGTGGCTAGGACTACAGGCATGTACCACTATGCCTGGCTAATTTATTTAAAAAAAAATTTTTTTAAGAAACAGTCTCACTATGTTGCCCACGCTGGTCTAGAACTCCTGGGTTCAAGCAGTCCTCCTGCCTCGGCCTCCCAAAGTGCTGGGATTTATAAGTGTGAGGCACTGTGCCCGGCCCTTTTTTGGGTTTTATTATGATTTATTATTAGTATATTTCTAAGATACTAATGGTCCATATTAATGTAATATATTTAACTTTTCTGGGTGAGCCATTTTAATTTCAGTCTTCTATTTTCATAAAATTTAACTGTAAGAGTTGCTTAAAAGCAAAAGGTCACAAAAATTGTTCATTGGTCTTTTGACAATATATGAAGTGACTATAATTTGTAATATTAATGTAGTCAAATTTATCAGTCTTTTCTTTGACAGTTTGTTCTTTTGTTATGTATCCGTACTTTAGTCTCTATTTTCTGTCTTTTAAAATATTTATTCATTCATTTATTCATTCTCCTTCAGGTTGGAAAAATGTCTTTTATTATTTGCCATTTTATGTAGTGAGATTTTTTTCTCTTTAACATTCATCCTGCAAATGGTAATGTTTTCACTGAGTTTTACAAGATTATAGTTTCTTTGTTTTGACAGGGTCTCTCACTCTGTCACCCACGTTGGAGTGCCGTGGCACCATCTCAGCTTACTGCAGCCACAACCTTCTGGGCTCAAATGATCCTCCCACCGCAGCCTCCTGAGTAGCTGAGACTGCAGGCATGTGCTACCATGCCTGGCTAGTTTTTTTGTAGAGATTGGGGTTTCACCATGTTGCCCAGGCTCATCTTGAACTCCTGGGCTCAAGCATTCTGCCTGCCTTGGCACCCGAAATGCTGGGATTACAGGCGTAAGCCATCTCATTTGGCCTGTGGTTCTAAGTCTATAACCTCTAATTTGAGGTCAAAATATCAGATCTTACTTAAATAAAATAAAAGTGGAGAAATCCTGGTGATTGTACCTAACAGTTTAGCTTAACGAATGTGATATTTATCACCCCTAATAAATATATTAACATGTGTTTGCTTTTATATAGGCATGTAGAAGTCCAGGTGTTTGGTGACCACCATGGCAATGCTGTGTACTTGTTTGAAAGAGACTGTAGTGTGCAGAGACGACATCAGAAGATCATTGAGGAGGCCCCAGCGGTAAGTACCTTGGAAAGAAATTTCTAAGCTTCTCTATAATGTGAATCTTACTCTGATTTTCACATCAGAAGTCTGCGAATCTGGTGTCTCTGACCCCTCAAACTCCTGCTGGACAGCTGTTTCCTAATAGCAGTGTAATGAAAAGACCTCCTGCGGTATTGGGGATGAGGAGGAGATTGGTGTTCTGGGGTAGACACAACAGGGCCATGTTCCTTCTGGATAAAATATGGGAAAATCTACTCTGATTCACCTATCTGATTTACAGTGAAAAGCTGTATAGTGAGGTTTCAGTGCACATTTTAAATTGTAATGAACGGCTGGGTGCGGTGGCTCACGCCTGTATTCCCAGCACTTCGGGAGGCCAAGGTGGGTGGATCACCTGAGGTCGGGAGTTGAAGACCAGCTAGACCCACATGGAGAAACCCCATCTCTACTAAAATACAAAATTAGCCAGGTTTGGTGGCATGTGCCTATAATCCCAGCTACTCGTGAAGGCTGAGGCAGGAGAATTGCTTGAACCTGGGAGGCGGAGGTTGCGGTGAGCCAAGATCAAGCCATTGCACTCCAGCCTGGGTAACGAGCAAAACTCCGTCNGTGTACTTGTTTGAAAGAGACTGTAGTGTGCAGAGACGACATCAGAAGATCATTGAGGAGGCCCCAGCGGTAAGTACCTTGGAAAGAAATTTCTAAGCTTCTCTATAATGTGAATCTTACTCTGATTTTCACATCAGAAGTCTGCGAATCTGGTGTCTCTGACCCCTCAAACTCCTGCTGGACAGCTGTTTCCTAATAGCAGTGTAATGAAAAGACCTCCTGCGGTATTGGGGATGAGGAGGAGATTGGTGTTCTGGGGGTAGACACAACAGGGCCATGTTCCTTCTGGATAAAATATGGGAAAATCTACTCTGATTCACCTATCTGATTTACAGTGAAAAGCTGTATAGTGAGGTTTCAGTGCACATTTTAAATTGTAATGAACGGCTGGGTGCGGTGGCTCACGCCTGTATTCCCAGCACTTCGGGAGGCCAAGGTGGGTGGATCACCTGAGGTCGGGAGTTGAAGACCAGCTAGACCCACATGGAGAAACCCCATCTCTACTAAAATACAAAATTAGCCAGGTTTGGTGGCATGTGCCTATAATCCCAGCTACTCGTGAAGGCTGAGGCAGGAGAATTGCTTGAACCTGGGAGGCGGAGGTTGCGGTGAGCCAAGATCAAGCCATTGCACTCCAGCCTGGGTAACGAGCAAAACTCCGTCCCAAAAAAAAAAAAAAAATACGGAAAATCATAATGAACTAGAATTAATTACTGCAATAGAATGGTCTGATTAATTGAATGTATTTTTTGTGGAGAAGGCTTTTTTAATTACCATTTCATATGTTCCCAAAATATGTGAGAGATTTTCCTGCCTCATTGGTTATATTATAGAGATGAGAGGGTCTCTCATTTGGCAGCGCTTGCTCGCTTAATATTATTTGTTTACATCTCTTTGAACCTTACCCCTGATTGGTTGAGGTGGTTACCTGGGTCAAAGCCTGCAACTAGGACTACCTATTTTTAGATTTACATTTCTGTGGAGATTGCTACTGCCAAGGGTTCTTGTTCAATGTTATATAGATGTTTTTTTCAATATATATTTATTTCCAAAAAGTCAGGGATCAGAGGTTTCTGGTTAATCAGTACATTATTCTTATACCATGTTCAAATTTTAATTTATGTTGCAGAATATATTAACTTCTGTTGTAGAATATATTATACCATTATATATTATACCAGAATATGTTATGCCATGAATATTAACATATTAAATGTCAATAGAAATTGCAGTAAAGCCTTATTTTCAAGTGGTGATTGCTTAAATTTGTATAGCACTGTTTTAAAAGTTAAAACTTTGTTTACTTCTTGACATATATTTCTTTTTATGTACCTTTCTTATTAACTTGGAATCTCAAGATTTCCCATTATTTTAAGATAATCATTAGGCACATCACTCAGATTGCTTATCATCCTGAAACAAAATAAGGACTGTTGAAAGTTAACCATATTGATACATATAGTTTTGTTTTGTTTTTTTGAGACAAAGTCTGGCTTTGTCATCCAGGCTGGAGTGCAGTGGCGTGATCATAGCTTATTGCAGTCTCCAACTCCTGGGCCCAAGCTGTCCTCCCCTCAGCCTCCAGAGTACTTGGGACTACAAGCGCATGCCACCATGCCTGGCTATTTTTTTTTTTAATTTATTGTAGAGATGGGGTCTTACTGTGTTGACCATGCTGGTCTCAAACTTCTGGCTTCAAGTGATCCTTTAACCTCAGCCTCCCAAGCACTTGGATTACAGGCCCGAGCCACTGTGCTCAGCCTGAAACATATAATTTTAAGTGGACATATAGTTATGAAAGCTGTCATGTAGATACAATGGACAAAGATATGTAATTATGCTGAGTAATATCTGCAATGCATAGAAATTAGTAGCAGAATCATTAAACTTTGGTATATTGACAGTTAAACTAGCATAGGACAGTTCTTGATGAAGTGTATAATATTAGCTTTTTATCCTTTTTTTTTTTTTTTTTTTTTTGAGACGGAGTTTTGCTCTGTCACCCAGGCTGGAGTGCAGTGGCGCTATCTCAGCTCACTGTATCCTCCGCCTCGTGGGTTTAAGAAATTCTCTGCCTCAGCCTCCCAAGTAGCTGGGATTACAGGCACCCACCACCACACTTGGCTAATTTTTGTTTTGTATTTTTTAATAGAGACAGGGTTTCACCATCTTGGCCAGGCTGATCTTGAACTCCTAACGTCATGATCAACCCACCTTGACCTCCCAAAGTGCTGGGATTACAGGCGTGAGCCACCGCACCCGGCCAACTTTTTATCCTTTTTAATGCAGAATTTGATACATAGAAATATAATACAGTCATGCATTGCTTAACAGTGGGAATACATTCTGAGAAATACGTCCTTAGGTTATTTTGTAATTGTGTGAACATCATAGAGTGTATTTAAACCTAAATAGCAAAGCCTACCACACACCTAGGCTGCTGGTAGAGCCCATTGCTCCTAGGTTGCAAACCTATACGGCATGTTACTGTACTGAATACTGTAGGCAGTTGTAACACAGTGGTATTTGTGTATGTAAACATATATAGACATAGAAAAGGTACAGTAAAAATACAGTTAAAAAGATTATTAAAATGATACACCTGTATGGAATACTTACCATGAATGGAGCCTGCAAGATTTTCAGTTGCTCTGGGTGGGACAGTGAGTGAATGTGAAGACCTAGTACATCACTGTACACTTGGTAAACACTGTACACTTACACTCAATTAAATTTATAAAAAATATTTGATAAATTAGCCTTAACTTACTGTAACTTTTTTACTTTATAAACTTTCAAATTTTTTTTCACTTTTTGACTCTTTTTTAATAATACTTAGCTTAAAACACAAACACATTATACAGACATACAAAAATATTTTTTCTTGGCTAGATATGGTGGCTCATACCTGTAATCCCAGGGCTTTAGGAGACAGAGACGGGTGGGTCACTTGAGGTCAGGAGTTCGAGACCAGCCTGGCCAACATACTGAAACCCTGTCTTTACTAAAAATATAAGAATTATCTGGGTGTGGTGGCAGGCACCTGTAATCCCAGCCACTCAGGAGGCTGAAACAGAATTGCTTTAAAAAACCCAGGAGGCAGAGGTTACAATGAGCCAAGATCACACCACTGCACTCCAGCCTGGGCAACAGAGTGAGACTCCATCTCCAAAAAAAAAAAAAAAATTATTTATAGCCTTATTCTATAACCTTTTTTCTGCTATTTATTTATTTATTTATTTATTTATTTATTTATTT
>NW_016821812.1:467945-478378 GCF_001698545.2 Rhinopithecus bieti | reverse complement strand
CCAAAAAAAAAAAAAAAATTATTTATAGCCTTATTCTATAACCTTTTTTCTGCTATTTATTTATTTATTTATTTATTTATTTATTTATTTATTTTGAGACAGAGTCTCACTCTGTAGCCTAGGCTGGAGTGCAGTGGTGCAGTCTTGACTCAGTACAGCCTCTGCCTCCTGGGTTCAAGTGATTCTCCTGCCTCAGCCTCTGGAATAGCTGGGACTACTGGCACTGGCCATCACACCCGGCTAATTTTTGTATTTTTAGTAGATATGGGGTTTCACTATGTTGGCCAGGCTGGTCTCGAACTCTTGACGTCATG
Organism: Rhinopithecus bieti; assembly: GCF_001698545.2. Lineage (NCBI taxonomy): Eukaryota > Metazoa > Chordata > Mammalia > Primates > Cercopithecidae > Rhinopithecus > Rhinopithecus bieti. The sequence goes on along the minus strand of NW_016821812.1, from coordinate 478,064 downwards.
ATCCGCCCACCTCAGCCTCCCAAAGTGCTGGGATTACAGGCGTAAGCCACTGCACCCGGCCCCTATTTTTAAATTTTTAAATTAAATTAAATTAAATTATTTCAAGACAGGGTCTTGCTGTGTCACCCAGGCTGGATGGAGTGCAGTGGCACAAACATGGCTCACTAGACCCCTGACATCTTGGGCTCAAGTGATCCTCCCACCTCAGCCTCCTGAGTGACTGAAACTATAGGTGTGTGCTATCATGCCTGGCCAATTTTTTTTATTTTTGTAGAGACGGGGGCTCACCATGTTGCTCTATGGTTTGATTCTCGCCTGGCTGTTATCATTCTCCTGGGCTCAAGTGCTTCACCCATCTCGGCCTCCCAAAATGTTGGGATTACAGGGGTGAGCCACCACACCTGGCCTGTTTTAACTTTTTAAACTTTTCTATTAAAAATGAAGATACAATCACACCCATTAGACCTAAACAGAGTCAGGATCATCAGTGTCACTTTCTTTTCTCCACATCTTGTCCCACTAAAAGTTTTCAGGGTCAATAACATCTTTGGAGCTGTCATATTCTATGATAACAATGCCGCCTTCTGAAATACTTCCTGAAGGACCTGCCTGAGGCTGTTTTGCAGATGACTTTTTTTTTTTTCAGTAAAAGGGATACACTTTAAAGTAACTATTAAAATTGTATAGTATAGTAAATTAAAAAAAAAAAAAGTAGTTGTATTATCAGGTATTATATGCAGCACATCATTGTATTATACTTTTTTTTTTTTTGAGACGGAATCTCACTCTGTCACCCAGGCTGGAGTGCAGTGGTGCGATCTCGGCTCACTGCAAGCTCCACCTCCTGGGTTCACATCATTCTCCTGCCTCAGCCTCCCAAGTAGCTGGGACTACAGGCGCCCACCACCACACCCAGCTAATTTTCTTTGTATTTTTAGTAGAGACAGGGTTTCACTGTGTTAGCCAGGATGGTCTGGATCTCCTGACCTTGTGATCTGCCTGCCTCAGCCTCCCAAAGTTCTGGAATTATAGGCGTGAGACACCGTGGCCGGCTGATTGTGCTATACTTTTGTATACTGGCAGTGAAGTCGTTTTGTTTACACCAGCCTCACCACAAAACACATGAGTAATGACTTTGCTGTGATGTTATGGCAGCTACAGTGTCACTAGGTGATAGGGATTTTTCAGCTCCATTATAATCTTATGGGACAACTGTTGTATGTGTGATCTGTTGTTGACTGAGAAACGTCATTACGTGGCACCTGACTGAATTGAATTTTAATGGAATTTCTAGTAAGGCAAGCTACTAATGGAGATTTATTTAAATATCTTTTTCATAGCCTGGTATTAAACCTGAAGTAAGAAAAAAGCTGGGAGAAGCTGCAGTCAGAGCTGCTAAAGCTGTAAATTATGTTGGAGCAGGTATGTTAAGATTTGCTTCTAATAGAAGAGACGTTAACAGTGATTAATTTATGTTTTAGAAGGCAAGAGAAACACAAGTTTTAAATCAGTCGCTTTCAAGCTGTTTTGACCATATTCACAGTAAGAAATACGTTTTATATTGAGACCTGGTATGTACACATAAATGTTTATTTTTACATACATATATATTTGAAACAAACGTTTCATTAAACAGTACCTGTCTTAATTATATGAGTTTTGGTATTTTGTATTCTATTTTAAAATCACTAGATTGATTTTTTTTACTTCTTTATAGTTAATAAACTTTATTTTTTAGAGGAGTTTTAAGCCTACAGCAAAATTGAGCAAAAGTACAGAGAATTCCCATATACCCCCGTCCCCCGCCGACACTCCCCAACACACAAGCTCCCACAGTATCAGCATCCCTGTACCAGAGTGGTAACGTTTGTTAAAGTCAGTGTCCCTACAGTGACACATCATTATCACCCAAGTCTGTAGTTGACATTAGGGCTCACTCTTGGTGTTGTACATTCTGTGAGTTTTGACAAATGTGTAATGATATGTATCCACCATTGTACTATGGTATAGAATAGTTTCAGTGCCCTAAACATCCTCTGTGCTCTATTCATCCCTCCATTCCCCCTAAACCCCAGCAGCCATTCATGTTTTTACTGCCTCCATAGTTTTGCCTTTTCAAGAATGTCATATAGCTGGAATCCTACAGTATTTAGCCTTTTCAGATTGGCTTCTTTATAATGTGCATTTAAGTTTCCTCCATGTCTTTTCACGGCTTGATAGTTCATTTCTTTTTTATGCTGAATAATATTTTGTTGTCTCGATGTCCCAGAGTTTATTATCCATTCAGCTACTGAAGGACATGTTGGTTGCTTCCAAGTTTTGGCAATTATGAGTAAAGCTGCTATAAATGCCCTGGAAACAAACAGGCTTTTGTATGGACATAATTTTTTAGTTTATTTGCGTGAATACTAAGGAGTGTGCTACTGGGTCATATGGTGAGAGAATGTTTAGTTTTGGAAGAAACTGACAAACTCTCTTCTAGAGTGACTGTACTATTTTGCATTCCTACCAGCTACAAAAGAGATTTCCTGTTGCTCCAAATCCTCAACAGCTTTTGGTGATGTCAGTGTTTTGGATTCGGGTCATTTGGTATCTCATTGTTTTAATTTGCATTTCGCTAATGACATACAATATTGAACATATTTTCATATGCATACTTGCCATCTGTATATCTTCTTTAATAAAGTGTCTGTTCAGGTCTTTCACCCATGTTTTAATCAGGTTGTTTGTTTTTCTATTGTTGAGTTTTAAGAGTTCTTTGTATAATTTGAATAACAGTTATTTATCAGATGTGCCTTTTCAAACCTGTCCATCTGAGGCTTGTCTTCACTTCTCTTGACTTTCCCTTTCTTTTTTTTTCTTTTTTTTTTGAGAGAGTCTCACTCTGTCTCCCAGGCTGGAGTGTAGTGGCGCGATCTCGGCTCGCTGCAACCTCTGCCTCCCAGGTTCAAGCTATTCTCCTATCCCAGCCCCCCAAGTAGCTGGGATTACGGGCATGCACCATCACACACCCAGCTACTTTTTTGCATTTTAGGTAGAGACGGGGTTTCAACACGTTAGCCAGGCTGATCTTGAACTCTTGACCTCAGGTAATTCACCCCCCTTGGCCTCCCAAAGTGCTGGGATTACAGGCATGAGCCACCACACCCGGCTGACTTTCCTTTTCACAGAGCAGAAGTTTTAAGTTTTAATGAAGTCCAGCATATCAATTATTTGTAGATCATGCCTTTGGTGTTGTATATAAAAAGTCATCACCATATTCAGGCTTGTCTAGGTTATATTATACTCGGCTGGCCTTGTACTCTTTTGGAAGGTTATTAATTATTGATTCAATCTCTTTAATAAACATAGCTATTCAGATTATTTCTCTTTATAGAGACAGGGTCTCATTATATTGCCCAGGCTGGTCTTAGACTCTTGGCCTCAAGAGATCCTCCTGCCTTAGCCTCCCAAAGTGCTGGGATTACAGGCATGAGCCACTATGCCTGGCCAATCCTCACTGCAACTATCACTTCCTGAACTCAAGCGGTCTTCCCACCTCAGCCTCCCAAGTAGCTGGGACTACAGGCATGTGCCACAACACTCAGCTAATTTTTAAACTTTTAGTAGAGACAGGATCCCCCTATATTGCCAAAGGTGGTCTCAGACCCCTGAGCTCAAGCATTCCTCCCACCTTGGCCTCCCAAAGTGTTGGGATTGCACACATGAGCTGCTGCACCTGGCCCTAGGTTCTCTCTTTCTTGTATGAGTTTTGACAGATTGTGTCTTTGAAGGAATCAGTTCATTTCATCTAGGTTATCACATTTGTGGGCATAGAATTATTCGTATTTCTTTATTATCATTTTAATGTCCATGGGATCTATAGTGATAGCCCTCTTTTTGTTCCATTACTAGCAATTTGTGTTTTCTCTCTTCTTTTTTTCTTGGTTAACCTGGCTAAAGGTTACTATGTTTTTGTTTTGTTTTGTTTTTGAAACAGAGTCTCACTCTGTCACCAGGCTAGAGTGCAGTGGCAAGATCTTGGCTCACTCCAACCTCCACCCACTGGGTTCAAGTGATTCTCCTGCCTCAGCCTCCTGAGTAGCTGGGAATACAGGCACGCACCACCACACCCAGCTCAGTTTTTGTATTTTTAGTAGAAACGGGGTTTCACCATCTTGGCCAGGATGGTCTTGATCTCTTGACCTCGTGATCTGCCTGCCGCAGCCAAGGTTATTGATTTTATTGATCTTTTCAAGGAACCGGTTTGGGTTTTGGTGATTTTTTTCTATTGATTTTCCATTTTCAATTTCATTAATTTTGCTTTAATTTTATTATTTCTTCTGCCTACTTTGGATTTAATTTGCTGTTCTCATTAATTAAAATATAAGCTTAGATTATCAATTTTGGTATTTTCTTCTTTTCTAATATATACATTCAATGCTATAAATTTCCCACTATGCACTGCTTTTGATACATTCTTCAAATTTTGAAAGTTGTATTTTTATTTAATTCAAAATATTTTAAATTTTTTCTTGAGATTTCTTTATTGATTCAGGTGTCATTTAGAAGTGTGTTGTTTAATATCCAAATATCTTAGGATTTTCCGGATATCCTTCTGTTAGTGATTTCTAGTTTAATTCTGTTATGTTCTGAGAGCAGACACTGTATGTATTACTATTCTTTTAAATTTGTTAAGACGTGGTTTATGTTCCAAAATGTGGTCTATCCTAGTGAATATTCCTTTCTAGTTTGAGAATGTGTTCTGCTGTTGTTGGATGAAATAGTCTATAGATGACAGTTGTATCCAGTTGATTTTGATGGTGCTGTTGAGTTCAACTATGTCCTTACTGATTTTCTGCCTGCTGGATCATCCATATTTATTTAATAACAGATAGGTGTTAAAGTCTCCAACTATAATAGTGAATTAATCTATTTCTCCTTACAATTCTTTTTTGCCACATATATTTTATGCTCTGTTGCTAGGTACATGCATGTTAAAAATTGTTATGTCTACCCCTTTATCATTGTTTAATGCCCCTCATCCCTGATAACTTTTCCTGCTCTGAAATTTGCTCTAAAATTAAGATGGCTACTCCCACTCTCTTTGGTGTTAGCATATTCTATCTTTCTCTGTTTTTACTTTAAATCTACAAGTCTTTATATTTAAAGTGGATTTCTTGTAGATAACATATATTTGTCTGTTGCTTTTTTATCTACTCGAACAACCTCTGTCCTTAAATTGGTATATTCAGACATCAACATTTAAAGTGATTGTTAATATACTTTGATTAATATTTACCATATTTATTATTGTTTTCTGTTTATTCCCCTTTTTCCTATTTTTATCTTTCAGACTTTTTCTGCCTTTCATGGTTTCAATTGAGCATCTTATATGATCCAATTTCCTCTCCTGTTTTAGCATATCAAGTATGGTCATATGCTGCATAACACCATTTTGTTCAGTATAACAGTGGTTCCATAAGATTGAAATGCAGCTGAAAAATTCCTGTCTAGTGACATTGTGGCCACTGTAACATCATAGTACAATGCATTACTTTTTTTAGGTTTAGATATCTTTAGATATACAAATACCACTGTGTTACAGTTGCCTACAGTATGCAGTAACATGTTGTTACTGTTTCAAATATTACTTCCGTTCCTTCCTTTCTTCTCCTTCTGGTATTCTCATTCTGTGTAGTTATACCTTTTGTAGTTGGCTTACAGTGCTAGGTATTGTTCTGTTTAAGGTTTTTTTCTCATTGTTTTTCAGAATTGGAAGTTTCTGTTGTCATATCCTCAAGTTCAGAGGTTCTTTCCCCTGCCATACCCAATGTGCTAATGAGCCCCCCCAAAGCATGTTTCATTTCTATTAGGGTTATGGTTTGTTTTTGTTTTTTTTCAATTCTAGCATTTCCTTTTTATTCTTTCTTAGAATTTTCACCTCTCTGCTTACATTGTCCATCTGTTCTTGCATATTGTCTACTTTTTTCATTAAAGCCCTTGGCCTGTTAATCACAGTTTAGAATTTCTGTGTCTGATAATTCTAACATTCCTGCCATACCTGATGCTTCTTCAGTCTCTTCGAACTGTGTTTTTTGCCTTTTAGTATGCCTTGTAATTTTTTGTTGAAAGATGGACATGGTGTACTGGGTAAAGAGAATTTTGCTAAACAGGCCTTTTGTAATGTGATAAGGCTGGAGGGGGCGTGTTCTACTGTGCCATGATTGGATGTCAGTCTTGCTGAGCCTCTGTGCCCCTGGTGTGTGAACTTCACCAGCACTTCCTGGTATGTTTTTGTTTTGTTCTCCTCCACCCCTTAGATTGGACAGGATGTCTGGCAAAGGCTGGGGTTGGGTATTTCTCCTCCCCCAGTGAGGTTAGGCTCTGATAAGATCCCAGTCGTTTAGGCTCTGATAAAATAGTTTTTCTCAAGGGCAAACCTTGAATATTTTGGTGTGTTTCAAACTGGTTTCATTTCCCTTCTTCTGATGCTGGAAGCATGGGAGGATTTTTCTCTGATATTCACTGTGAAGCCCTGGCAGAGCTCTTGGAGGTAAAACTCACAGAAGTGTGGGGTCCTCCTGTAACTGGGTCACCTTGGAGTTTTTAACTCTCCGAGTTGTCCACACTGAGCTGCCAGGAATTTGTCAATTACAGCTCAGGCTTATCCTCATGGCATCTCTGTATCTGCCTGTCAGTTGTCTGTCTCTCTGGTTCTGTGGACAAGCAGCTTGCCCTGTGACTTGATTTCTCTGACAAATTTAAGAATTGTTGATTTTCACCTTGTTCAGCTTTTTACTTGATAGGACAGAGTGGCAACTTCTAAGCTCCTTGATGCCAGATCAGATGCCAAAAGTCTTCAAATTGATTTTAAGCTGGGCACAGTGGCTCACACCTGTAATCCTAGCACTTTGGGAGGCCAAGGCAGGCGGATCACTTGAGGTCAGGAGTTCGAGACCAGCCTGGCCAACATGGTGAAACCTCATCTCTACTAAAAATACAAAAAATTAGCCGGACATAGTGGTGTGCGCCTATCTACAGGGAGGGTGAGGTGGAAGAATTGCTTGAACCCGGGAGGCAGAGGTTGCAGTGAGCCGAGATTGCGCCATTGCACCCCAGCCTGGGTGACAGAGTGAGATTCCGTCTTAAAAAAAAAAAAAATTGATTTTAAAATCCACTAATGGGTTGTGACCACACTTTTAAAAACAATTTTACATTGTATTCACTTTAAGCTAAGAGAAAACCACACAAACACAGAAACACAGAAGACTAAAAACTATATGATTTCATTTATATAAAATTCTAGAAAAACTATAGTGACAGAAAGCAGATTGGTGGTTTCCTGGATCCCAGGGTTTAGTGAAGGGACTGATTCCAAATGGGAACAAGGGAACTTTTTTTATGATGGAAATGTTCTATAGTTTCATTGTGGTTCTATGATTGTATTCAATTGCTAAATCACACACCTACACTTACAGTAGTTACAGTTTGTTGTCTAAAATTAAACCTTAATAAAGTTAGGGGAAATTTTTTAGAGCTTAATAGAATGCCAATAGATATTAACATAAGGTTTAGTTGCCAAACAATCTTTCAATGGGTTACCAGCCAAAGGACTTTAAAAGGAAATTCCTCGGAGCCCACAATCATGGAAAAAAAGTTTTCTTTTTCTCCATGGGGTTAGGGTGAGATGGGATGTCATGCTATGAGGCTCCCAGGATCTTGGTGCTCTGAGGCAGTAACATGTGGTCCACCCTTGTTCTCACTGTTACAGCAGCTGAAACAGATTCATAATTTGGGCTTACCATTTGCTCACAACCCCGAATATACCTTTCCGTTGCCAAATTTCATACAGCTCTCTATTTTTGACTAAGACTCATGCTGCTGCAAATGCGAGATGTTTTCTTCATGAAATGCAAAGTGTTACCATTGAATGAAGCCAGCAGTAAAACTTGATGTGATTCATCATGGGAGATTTTGGTTTGCTACTGATTGATTATACACTATTGAATATGACCATTGTTTTTATCTTTTAGGGACTGTGGAGTTTATTATGGACTCGAAACATAATTTCTATTTCATGGAGATGAATACAAGGCTGCAAGTGGAACATCCTGTTACTGAGATGATCACAGGAACTGACTTGGTGGAGTGGCAGCTTAGAGTGCGAATATTTTTTCTATTAAAGATCAGCCTTGGCTGGGTGCGGTGTCTTACGCCTGTAGTCCCAACACTTTGGCAGGCCAAGGCAGGTGAATCACCTGAGGTCAGAAGTTCAAGACCAGCCTGGCCAGCATGGTGAAACCCTGTCTCTACTAAAAATACAAAATTAGCTGGGCGTGGTGCTGGGTGCCTGTAGTCGCTGGTACTCAGGAGGCTGAGGCAGGAGAATCGCTTGAGCTGGGGAGGCAGAGGTTGCAGTGAGCCGAGATCACACTGCTACATTCCAGCCTGGGCAACGGAGCGAGACTCCATCTTAACAAAAGAAAAGAAAAAATAATCAGTCTTGATGGGAGGGAGGCGAGGGTTGAAAAACTACCTAAATGGTACCGTGTTCACTGTTTGAGTGATGGGTGCACCAGAAGCCCAAACCCCAGCATTATGCAAAATACCCTTGTAGCAAATGTTCACGTGTTCCACCTGAATCTGTAATTTACAAAATACCAAAAACAACAACAGTCTTGAGAATAGGTTACTACCTTTTGACCTCCTAAAGCAGGTGTCATTTTGGACAGGATTCAGTTCTTGGTGGTTGAGATGAGAACAGGAAGATGGGACGTAAAAAGTGAAGCCACATTTGATGCTGTAGCTTTTTTTTTTTGGTACATTAAGGACTCAGATTCATTTCCCCTTAGGCATGGGCAGCCAGCAGGTGAGATTCTGTCACAGAGGCTTGTTCACAACCACATCACCTCAAAGGAAAAGCCTCATGGTCTACCTAAAGCCTCAGCATTCTGGACCAGGCCATCATTCGATTTTAAGAGGCAGGGCAGATGCTAGACAAGATGAAATGAGCTAAGGCAGAGTTGGGAATGAAGAGCCAAGGAGATGGTCTAGAATGATCCAAGTAAAGTGCGGATTTATGGCTGTTACTGGCCCATGAGCAAATGTTCATTCAGAGTAATTGTTTGGAAACTTACAAAGCATTTTGGCATTGCTGTGACACCTCTACTGTATTTTTCAAACACGTAAGGTTATAACTGTTCTTTTACTGTGGATAGTTTGAGAAGCACTGGTATAAACCAGAATTCCACAAAACATACTTCTCAAATATTAATAATAGCTTAGTCTGTTTTGTTCTCGTAAGAACAACAGATTTTACTTTAGCCTTCTTTTCTTAACATGAAAAAATTTGTTAAGTAATACAGACATTCCTGATATCTGTAGGATTCTTGGTTCCTTATATATCCTGAATCTAAATTGTTTTCTTCATGGTGTGATGCTAAAGTCTTGATTGTTTTGATAATTTTATCTTTTCAGAACTTCAGTACATAATAATATAATACTCCTTTTGTTGGTGCCTTGGGGGTGATTGGTGTTTTTAATTGAGCCAAAGGGTTCTTCTGGGGCTCTATATCCTAGGGCACTAATGAAAACCAGGCACAGCAAGCTAGTAAGTTTTAGTGAGTGTCAAGAAAAACTGTAGTGGCTTTGGAAACTTCTGGAAAGAGTGTTTATATTTCCAGAATTCAAGGAAAAGGAGGATAATTTTTCTGAAGCAGTAAATCAAGAGAGTTTAGACTTTGGAAATCATAAGAGAAAAAAAGATTTCTAAGGATGAAGGAAGGAGAAAGCTTTTGGGCATTAGGGAAACCAACAGACATTTATTTTTTGTAAGAGCTTGTCAAGGCTCTTCAGAAAGAGAAGCCAGCTTTTATCATCTGGGGAGGGACACTAGAACTCAGGGAAGCTGCTGGACCTGGTTTATACAGTTCAAGGCATTTGGCATCTGGCCTTTAAACAGAGGTAAAACAAAGGGGCTCACCATTTGGTGAGTCAAGAGTCCAAGCTTGAGGACCTGCCTGTGTAGTCAAGCCTTCCTAGAACAAGGGTTGAACAGTGACTGATGTGAGTGTCCTGGGTTCAGGCTACAGATACAGATAGTTAAAAGTGTTCAGGGGGCCGGGCGCGGTGCCTCAT
>NW_016821812.1:448544-467625 GCF_001698545.2 Rhinopithecus bieti | reverse complement strand
TAAAAAAAAAAAAAAAAAAAAAAACAGTGTTCAGGGAAAGCTGGTGAAAATGTCAAGGTTAGGGTTTCCAGAGAGCCAATGTCAGCCTGAGAGAACTCAAATGGCACTATCTCCAAAGACCCAGAGGCGCTCAAGTGGATGCCAAGCTTGGAGGAAAATGGACAGGCAAAGACAAGTCAAGGTGAACATAAGAGACGGAGTTTTGCTCTTTTTGCCCAGGCTGGAGTGCAGTGGTGTGATCTCAGCTCACTGCAACCTCCACCTCCAGGTTCAAGCGATTCTCCTGCCTCAGCCTCCTGTGTAGCTGGGATTACAGGTGTGCACCACTATGCCCAGCTAATTTGTGTGTTTTTAGTAGAGACGGGGTTTTACCATGTTGGCCAGGCTGGTCTTGAACTACTGACCTCAGGTGATCTGCCTACCTCAGCCTCCCAAACTGCTAGGATTACAGGCATGAGCCACTGCGCCTGGCCCAGAATTCTTTATTAAAATATTAAAGAATTTGTTCCAAGTCTATTGTGAACAGTGCTGCAATAAACATACGTGTGCATGCATCTTTTTAGTAGAATGATTTATAATCCTTTGGGTATATACCCAGTAATGGGATTGCTGGGTCAAATGGTATTTTTGGTTCTAGATCCTAAGGATGGAATGATAATAGGTAACATAATGCTTACTGTATGCCAGACACTTTTCTCTGAAGCATGGAAGGCTTAAGAAACTTGTCTACATGACAAAGTAAGTATAGAGACAAAATTTGAACCTAGGCAATCTGGCTGCAGAACCTGAGGTATTTTCAAAATATACTGCCATAAAGGCATTTAACTTAGTTCCGTTTCCTTTCATTCTTAACTGCTGTGCATCCTGATCTTTCATATTTACAGATTCAGAAAAATGAAACTTTTGCCTCTGTTTTATACTTAACTGGTGTAGTTCAATGTCATGCTAAGTTACTTAGAGTCTTTTTTCCTGTATCTAGATTGCTTTTTTAGGTTGTCATTTTCTCATCTTGGAAAACAACTTGAGAGTAAATAGAGAAAAGTGCAGTGTGTCCTCCAATAGCCATTTCCAGTTTATACTAGTTAATTGAAGAGAGTGATTTGTTGTATTGGTACATAGTAGCCAAAATAGTAATAATTATAGTAACAAGAAACCATAGTGATCACCCTGTTTGTAATCTGGTATCATGCAGTACACATCAACATAACAAAATTGAAAAACCGTAATTTTCCCCTTTCTGTTTTGCTTTATCACCCACTTGCTGATGAAGATTACAGCATAGGATGACAACGCCAGCCACACTTTTTGCTTGGCTGTGAATCTAGTCGTAAACACTAATAATGTACTATTTTTTAAAAAAATTGATTTGGGAATTGAGTGCTAATGTTTTAAATGAAAACTGAGAGTATGTTGCCAGTAAGAAATTTTGGTTTTGATTATATTGAACAAACACTGATTTTTATATTTGTAAGTTAGCCATCACTTTGCCTGCTTTCGCCATTTAAAAACTCTGATGCCCAAATGATAGACTATTGCCAAGCTGCGTCTGTTTTTTAATTTATTTTTGTTTTGCCCAATACTCAAATGAGTAGACAAAATAATAGTTTTTATTTGGCTGCATTGCAAAACCTAAATGTACGTTTTACCTAGAAAAAAAGCAAGACCATTGATCTACTAAGTCTGGTAGCCGCTATGTGGTAGATTTCATAAGAAACACTATTCTGTTACCAGATTGCAGCAGGAGAGAAGATTCCTTTGAGCCAGGAAGAAATAACTCTGCAGGGCCATGCCTTCGAAGCTAGAATATATGCAGAAGATCCTAGCAATAACTTCATGCCTGGGGCTGGCCCATTAGTGCACCTCTCTACCCCTCGAGCAGATCCTTCCACCAGGATTGAAACTGGAGTACGGCAAGGTAAAGTCAAAGAAAATGAAAAGTCTCACTCAATTTTAAGTTTTAGTACATTATTATTTTGGACAAATTCTGATCCCTGAGTCTTACGGAACTGTCTAGCATATTTTAAAATAAAGAATTTAAGTGATTTCTCAGTAACCATTACTTTTCCCTCTGGAATTGTTATTTTAAAGAATAGTTAGTGTTTTTAAACAGTGAACTCCTTTTCTTTGAAATTCAGCAGTACTTGGTCAAACCTAACCAGGAAATATTTTGTGCATACTGTTTTTGACCTTGCGTCATTACAAAACTGATTTAAGATGACTGATATCTGCTGTGCACAAGGCAGACTGCCTTCAAGGTACATAAAGTATAAGTTGGAGAATTAATACATAAACTTAGTATAAGCTAAACAATAATAAAAAAATTACAGTAAAGAAACAGTGGAAGAGCTATCACAGTTCAGCATATGATTAATAAGAGTGGTCATAACTAGTGATTATTTAGGACTTCCTACTTACAGGCACTGCTCTAGGTGATTTTTCTACATGTGTTCCTTTCACCATGAGGACTACCCTGTGAGTAGGCATTATTATCGTCCCTGTTTTCTAGATGAGGAAACTGGAGCACAGAAGAGTTAAGTGACTTGTCCAAGGTCATCCTTGGAGCCAAGATTCAGACCCAGACAGTCTGGCTCCAGAGTCAGTACTCTGAGCCTCCATGGTCTCCTATCATCTTAATTTCAGTTGCTGGAATAAGTTATACAGTGATAGGATATAGCAATTTTCAGGGGTAAGAAGTCACGCTAGACTGATATAATCAGGACAGATTTTTTTTGTTTGTTTTTGTTTTTGTTTTTGAGATGGTCTCACTCTGTGCCCAGGCTGGAGTACAGTGGTATGATCTCGGCTCATTACAACCTTTATCTCACTGACTTAAGCGATTCTCAGGCCTCAGCCTCCCGAGTAGCTGGGATTACAGGTGTATACCACCATGCCTGGCTAATTTTTTTTTTGTTTTTTGTATTTTTAGTAGAGACAGATTTTCACCATGTTGGCTAGGCTGGTCTCAAACTCCTAGCCTCAAGTGATCTGCCTGCCTCGGCCTCTCAAGGTGCTGGGATTACAGGGGTGAACCACTGTGCCTGGCCAGGACAAGTTTTTAAATGGATGTCTGGAATGGATTTAGATAGGTAGATTTAACAGCATAATGAAGAGTGAAGAAAAGAGAGAAAGGTATGTTCGAAGAATAGTGAGAGAATATGTGGCTGGAGACGGGTTGAAGGCAAATCCTAGTGTCCTGAAAACCAAAATGAGGATTTAGGTCTTCTTAAAAATAAATTGGTAGCATTTTGAGAGCTCTGGATAAGCCACAGCAAGATTTGGTAGTTAGTAGACTCTTTAACTTAGCAAAGCATCTTAACACTGCTTGCCCCACTGGTTCCTTCTTTTTTTTTTTTTTTTTTTTTTTTTTTTTTGAGACAGAGTTTCACTCTTGTCGACCAGGCTGGAGTGCAATGGCACAATTTTCGCTCACTGCAACCTCTGCTTCCCAGGTTCAAATTATTCTCCTTCCTCAGCCTCCTGAGTAGCTGGAATTATAGGCACCCGCCACCACGCCCGGCTAATTTTTTTTGTATTTTTAGTAGAGACAGGGTTTCACTATGTTGGCCAGGCTGGTCTCCAACTCCTGGCCCACCTTGGCCTCCCAACGTTTTGGGAGTACTGGCGTGAGCCACCTGTAGGCATCTAATCTTACCAGTGAGGACTCTGGGGTTCAAAGAGGTCAAGTGACCTGCCAAAATCATGGAAAGACCCTACAACAACATTCTTTACAACACACTACATCCTTTCTACTTGAACCATTTCTAACTAGTGGAATGCGCCCTGGTTCAGATTCTTGTTCTCTAGGACTGTAACCATCCTAGTGATGATAGTTGCCATTGGTTTATCAGCTTTGCCAGGTATGGCACTTGTCACTTTATTATCACTCCTCCCAGCAACCCTGCAGGACAGAGGAATTATTAAACTTGCTTGACTGGTGTGGAAACTGAAGGAGTGGAGGGTGGGGAACGCTAAGGGCAGAAATGAGGGGAATGTGAGAGGGTGGAGGATGATTGTGCTGACTTTGAAAATGAAAAGGGAAAAGAAGCTTCAGAAGAAGATAGGAGAGGGAAAGCCAGCTTGTGTGCCATTGAATCACCACATTAGGGCCTAGTGCTATTGGGTGACCCACCCTTGTTACACCTGGCAAGTTTTCAAAGCCCTCTGAACCTCAGGGTCCTCATGAATAAATTTGTGTCGATGTTACTTATCATGCAGGGGTTTATGAGGATTAAGCATGAAATGTACATAACAAAACGTCTTGCTTGTTGTATTTTATTCCTTTATGTTTTGACTTGAAGAGGTTATCGTGGTTTTCAATTTCAGGAGATGAAGTTTCCGTGCATTACGACCCCATGATTGCAAAGCTGGTCGTGTGGGCTGCAGATCGCCAGGCAGCATTGACAAAACTGAGGTACAGCCTTCGTCAGTACAATGTGAGTGATCTGAGACCGTGCCAGTGACCTTGATGTGTTTGCTCAGCACCAGAGGTCAGCCTTTGTCTTTGGCAAGGCCTTGGTCTTGTCAGCGTATTTTCGATTTCCATCAATTGCCCAAACAAAATAGTTTCATATGGGAGAATTTTGCAAGGTCCAGAGCAGGGTTTGAGGACTTCTTCATTTCAGTTACAAAAGAAAGTTTGCAGAAGTAAAATTGTTAGTGTCAGTGCTATGTTTTGGTGAAATCCTATTCACTCTGTAGATAAATCCAACTATACATGGTACCTTAGTAGGTTTTTTAATTTTTCCTAAGAGCTGTCCACAGTAGAAAATGCTTAGGAAATAAAAGCAGGTGTTTTCCTGAATGTTGTTTTCGCTACCCAGTATGCCTGCAGTCTGGGTTTATTTTCTCTAAAGTAAAATAATTATGTTCAGTTTCATCCCTTTAATAGAGTTTGTTATTTTTCTGTAGAACATTAATTTCCTTGGTGCAGAAAGTCCCATATCACATTGATTTGGCCCATAGAAGGATTTATTCACCCAGTTATTCAACTTGTTATGTGTTAATAATTGATCAAAGCTGTGGTTTCTGTGGCTTCAACCACACTGGCCGCCTTGCTGCTTCTGAGACTCACTCAGCATGCAGCCATGCATTCCTGTCCAATCTTCCAGAATGTTCTTCCTCCACATGATTGCAGGGCTCACTCCTGACTACCCCGCTCTCCTGCTCTGAACCCTTTCCCAGGCTGCCGCATTTAAAGTATGACCTTTTGTTATTCTTTATCCTCGTAGCCAGCCTTCATTTTCTTCATAGCATGTGACATTATATTCAATACCTGTTTACAGATATTGTTACTTGTTGCCCTAGAATGTAAACAGAGACTGTGAAGGCAGGGACTTCATACCTTTTGTTCCTCACAGTGCCTGGATCAGAGCCTGTCACTTAAGAGATGCTCAGGAAATGGCTGTTAAATGAATGAAGGAATGGATGAGTGAATGAATGAACCCAAAGCTCAGATAGCTGGTTTTACTTTTGATCCCATTTATTGGTGTATTTGAGTTAATTTTATACCTTTTAAAATTTTTGTATCAGTATATAAAATTTGGATTTTATTGTTGGAAGGAAGCTCTTTTAATGGAAGGAGGTCATTTAATCCTATCCTCTCCCCAGTAGAGCAATCCAGCTTGCTGTTTGCAGTCTTCCTATTCTGTGGAAGCGTTCTGAGCAGCAAGTCTTCAATACCTTGCAAATGAATTTCATTTAAGTTTCTTAACATTCATTATGTTCCTAACCTGAGTCAAATAAGTGCCTTGGTATTTCCAGTATCCTCTTTGTCATATTAAAATGTAATTTTGAGTGTCAAGTCCAGATGGATATAGTAATAGTGGATGGACATAGTGATAGTGAGATGGTTTTTTGTGGTTTTTTTTCCTGAGAGTTGTCCTGTTGCCACATGGTACCTTAGTAGGTTTTTTATTTTTCCTAAGAGTTGTTCACAGTAGAAAATGCTTAGATAAAAAGAGCAGATGGTTTTCTGAACATATTGTTTTTCCCACTCATGAGGAGCTGGGGCTTTATTCTCTTCCTAGATTGTTGGACTGCACACCAACATTGACTTCTTACTCAATCTGTCTGGCCACCCAGAGTTTGAAGCTGGGAACGTGCACACTGATTTCATCCCTCAACACCACAAAGAATTGTTGCTTAGTCGGAAGGCTGCAGCCAAAGAGTCTTTATGCCAGGCAGCCCTGGGTCTCATCCTCAAGGAGAAAGCCATGACCGATGCTTTCACTCTTCAGGCACATGGTACGGAAGGCTTTTCTCTTTCCTCTGCTTGTCAAGTTTTGCAAATCATCATTGAACATGCTTTTCTTTCTGTATGGCACCCTTGCCTCTCTTTTCTCCTCTCAGTGACTGACATCATTCTTTGCATTCTTTCTTTTTTAGTAAGAAGTTTGCAGACGTGTTTTTTAGTATGAAGGAAAGCTCTTCACTTACCATGGATGCACCCATAAACACTGTTTAACCCGTTAACTGGAGTGTAACTAATCACCTAACATTGTAGAAATGGATCTCTTTTTTTACAGACGTGAGCACGGTGGCTCACGTCTATAATCCCAGCACTTTGGGAGGCCAGGGCAGGTGGATCATGATGTCAGGAGATCAAGACCATCCTGGCTAACACAGTGAAACCCCATCTCTACTAAAAATACAAAAAATAAGCCAGGCGTGGTGGCACACGCCTGTAGTCCCAGCTACTTGGGAGGCTGAGGCAAGAGAATTGCTTGAACCCAGGGGCGGAGGTTGCAGTGAACCAAGATCACGGCACTGCGCTCCAGCCTGGGCAACAGGGCGAGACTCCATCTCAAAAAAAAAAAGAAAGAAATGGATCTCTTTTCAGTCAAGCACTTGTTCTCCTCACATCCTATGCTAATTTCTTACCACTTCTTTTGTTCACCACTCCTCATGGCCCCACTTTGTTATGTCCTTTGTACCTGCAGCAGCTCCCTTTGTCCCAGAGTCTCAAGACAGAACACCAGAGACTTAGATTCCCTTGGGTTACCCATGACTTACTGTCGAATTACTTCTTCCTCTTTTTCCATCCTGTGATTGAATGTCTACCTAGAGACTTCATAGCGTCATAGTATCCAAGCATAGGAACGGCCATAACAGGGGTTCATCCTGGCTACCACACACATGCATTGCATCCCTGCCCCAGCACACCCACTAAGCTGTTGCCCAACTTCTTCCTAACACCTTGGGAAACTGAAAGTTCATTACTTCATCGGGTAGTTTATACTTTCAGTCAGTTCTCCATTAGAAAGTTCTGCCCTAGCCGGGCGCGGTGGCTCAAGCCTGTAATCCCAGCACTTTGCGGTGAGACAGCGATCACAGTCCTGAATAGAGACATCCGGCTATACACGTGACCCGTCTCTACTAAAAATACACAAACTAGCCGGACGAGGTGGCGGGCCCTGTAGTCCCCGCTACCAGGAGGCTGAGGCATGGAGAATGCATAAACCCGGGAGGCGGACTTGCAGTGAGCTGAGATCCAGCCACTGCACTCCGCCCGGCGACAGAGCAACTTCGTCTCAAAAAAAAAAAAAAAAAAGAAAGTCTGCTCGAAACCACAACACCACATTTCTCACTCAATTGGTGGGTAATTAACAATGAAACACTTGAGACACAGGGTCAGGGTGGGGAACATCACACACCAGGGCCTGTTGTGGGGTTGGGGGAAGGAGAAGGGGAAGGGATAGCATTAGGAGAAATACCTAATGTAAATGATGAGTTAATGGGTGCAGCACACCAACATGGCACATGTATACATGTGTAACAAACCTGCACGTTGTGCACATGTACCCTAGAACTTAAAGTATTAAAAAAAAAAAATTCTGCCCTTTAAATTGATAAAGAATCTCAGCTCTCACATACTTTCTGCATTTCAGGCTAGCTCTGACCTTCGGAGCAAACAGAATTTTTAAAAATCTAATCTATTTTTCTCTTTTATTGGTAATTATTGTATTACCCTATACAGTTTGAGCATCCCAAATCCCCAAATCCAAAATGCTCCGGAATCGGAAGCTTTTTCAGCGCTAACATGATGCTCAAAGGAAATGCTCATTGGAACATTTCAGATTCCAGATATTTGGATCAGGGATGCTAAGCCAGTTAAATATAATGCAAATAATCCAAAAAAAAAAAAAATCTGAAATTCAAAACACTTCTGGTCCCAAGCATTTTGGAATAAGTGATACTGAACCTATATTATTATACGATCCTATCATTAGAATCTTTAATTTCTGTATCATTTAGATTCATTCAAGATAGCTATTTTGAAAGCTTAAAATGTAACGTTTTAAGTGCTGAAAACTGCATCTTTAGAAGATTTGTGCTCTATCCTCATTTTATCCTTTTACATTGAATGAAAATGCATCTAAATATGTCCCATGTGGTATTCCTGAGCCTGAACTTAACACTTTTAGAATGGAGTGTTCTCTTACTGTGACCTTCCTTTTAAAAGTTTATAATTGGTACAGATATGAGGTTCAGAATAAATTGCATCAGCTTAGCTATGCTGAAGCACCTGGATATTGTCCAATAGAGGATGTACACCCAAATGCCCATAAGGGGCCAGGCGCGGTGGCTCACGCCTGTAATCCCAACACTTTGGGAGGCCCAGGGCAGGTGGATCACTTAAGGTCAGGAGTTTGACCTTAAGTCAGCCTGGCCAACATGGTGAAACCCCGTCTCCACTAAAAATACAAAATTAACCAGCTATGGTGGCATGCACCTGTAATCCCAGCTACTCAGGAGGCTGAGGCAGGAGAATCACTTGAACCCAGGAGGTGGAGGTTGCAGTGAGCCGAGATCATGCCACTGCTCTCCAGCCTGGGCAACAGAACGAGACTCGTCTCAAAAAAAAAAAAAGAAAAAAGGCTGTAAGGGCTGAGCCAACAACATAAAAGAGTAAAAGCGGCCAGGTGAAAGAAAAATAGTGAGCAGTAGAGACTTTGGTGACCTGGAATGAATTTGCCCCATCAAAAGGGGGTGACCATGGTACAGTTTATGCCACCGTAGGATTAGAGTTTAGGTTGCAAATAGATTCTTCAGTAGAAGCTAGAATTTTTCATATGAAATTTCATAAGATGTAAACAAAAGTATCCCTTTAAACTTAAAACAACAAGAACAAAAACAGCACATCTGAGCTGCCAGTTTAGGACTTGCGTGTTTTTTGTTTTTTTTTTTTTGGAGATAGAGTCTCGCTCTGTCGCCCAGGCTGGAGTGTGGTGGCACAATCTTGGCTCACTGCAAGCTCTGCCTCCCAGGTTCACGCCATTCTCTTGCTTCAACCTCCCAAGGAGCTGGGACTATAGGCGCCCACCACCATGCCCGGCTAATTTTTTTGTATTTTTAGTAGAGATGGGGTTTCACTGTGTTAACCAGGATGGTCTTGATCTCCTGACCTTGTGATCTCCCTGCCTTGGCCTCCCAAAGTGTTGGAATTACAGGTGTGAGCCACCGTGCCTGACCAGGACTTGCATTTTATGTTTTCTTTTGTAAGGTGTAAATTTCATAGGCTTGATGCTCATAAATTTGTTACTGAATTTTAAATTTTTTCTAGATCAATTCTCTCCATTTTCGTCTAGCAGTGGAAGAAGACTGAATATCTCTTATACCAGAAACATGACTCTTAAAGATGGTAAAAACAGTAAGTAATGTTTCATTAAAAGAGAAATGTGAGTCATAGAAATGTATCACATTAGTCTGAAAAAGAGGATAACAGCCTGGTCATGATCAGTCAGTTACATTTTTTAAATGCCTAGGCTAAACATTGGAAGGAAATATGCCAAAATAATAGAATTGATTGGCTCTGGGTAGTAGAGTTGATGGTATTTGCTTTTCTTCTTTGCACTTTTTAAATATTTTGTAAATATTCTAAAAATATGTCATAAAATAAACGTAGCAAAACAGCTGAAATGAAATATGCCAGAATGTTAGAAATATGCAAAAAAAAAACCACCTCTTTTTCCCTAATTCTTTGTACTTTTTTTCTTGCTTTGCAATTCTTCTGCAGCGAGAGTGTATTATTCTTAAATAAGAAAAACGGTTTTCAGCTGGGCGCGGTGGCTCACGCCTGTGGTCCCAGCACTTTGGGAGGCTGAGGCAGGCAGATCACAAGGTCAAGAGATAGAGACCATCCTGGCTAACACGGTGAAACCCCGTATCTACTAAAAATACAAAAAATTAGCCGGGCGTAGTGGCGGGTGCCTGTAGTCCCAGCTACTCAGGAGACTGAGGCAGGAGAATGGCGTGAACCAGGGAGGCGGAGCTTGCAATGAGCTGAGATCGCGCCACTGCACTCCAGCCTGGGCGACAGAGCGAGACTCCATCACAAAAAAAAAAAGAAAAAAGAAAAACAGTTTTCAAAACTATGTCAGAGAGGGACGATTACCCACTGCCCAGGCAGTGTTTCAGGGGTTCAAGTGGAAGTGGGTCACTGCAGAGCTATAATTTATTAAGTGCCTTATCTCATATAAGTTTTTATCTTCACAACATAAATGAGGGGGAGTTGCTGTTATACCCATGTATGGATGATGAAAGCATGGATGATAAGGCACAGAAGTGAAGTAATTTAGTCAAGGCTAGTGAGTGGCCAGGCTAGGATTCACACCCACTCTTTGTGACATTGACTCTTAGGCTATTTCCACCAGTTTTCCAATAGAAAATTGATTTTTGATTGTCAGCTAATTTGAAGTGACTCAACTTAGGGACTGACTTTCTTTAACTGAAATCAAAAGAGGCTGATGCTTAAGCCAGAAGGCAGTTTATAAACTTCTGGCTGGAGCAGTATAGCAGCAGGACCAGAATTCTATGATAGCTGGTCACTGTATCCCTTCTGCTGTAAGACAGTTTGAGTGGGAAGCCCAATGGGTGGAGTCAGAGCTCAGAGTCCTGGCTGACCTTGAATGTGAGATGTCATTGAACTGTGACAGTTCTGTTATAAAAATATGCCTCCCAGTAGGGCAGAATACTTTTGTCAGCTGATCACAGAATCCTCTTCCTTGGACAGAGGAAAATCTTTTTTACTTCACCTCTATGAAGACACTAACTCAGTAAATTTTTTTTTGTTTTGTCTTTTGACACAGAGTCTCTGTTGCCCAGGCTGCAGTGCAGTGGCACAATGTCGGCTTACTGCAAGCTCCGCCTCCTGGGTTCACACCATTCTCCTGCCTCAGCCTCCAGAGTAGCTGGGACTACAGGCGCCCACCACCACACCCGGCTAATTTTTTGTATTTTTAGTAGATACGGGGTTTCACCGTGTTAGCCAGGATGGTCTCTATCTCTTGACCTCATGATCCGCCTACCTCGGCCTCCCAAAGTGCTGAGATTACAGGCGTGAGCCACCGTGCCCGGCAAGTAACAAATATTTTGTTCACACAAGTTTATTGGGTTATAGCTCTTCAGTTATTTTTCAATTCTGAGCCTAGATGGTCATTGCCTTAAGTGCATTGGGCATATTGTCAAGCCTTTATAACGAAAATTTGCAAACATCCTTTGTATAGTAGCATTCTGCAAATGGTTAACCCATCCGTTTATGCTCATTTCATCCTAAGAAATACAGCCCCCCAAATCTGGAAGTATCTTACTGTAGACTCCTATATGCTAAATACAAGTATCAAAAGCGGTAAAGTTTCACTGGCTTCTTCAACCTGAATTAAACAGCAGAATTACATATGTGATTGTAATTCATATAAGCCAACTGTGTTATTTGGCATGGCTCTTCACTAAAGCAGCAAGCACTGATTGGAAGTATGCTGTGTTTTTTGGAATTAAAAAATATTTTCATTAAAAAATGAGTACATAATTGAAAAGCCAACATGATTGCTGTTCACTACATCCTTTTGGCAATATTCTATGAAAATAATCCAAGTGTGTATGTAACAGCTTTCAGAAAATGCTATATTGCTAGGTCTCCAAAAAAATGCTAATAAGCCATGACCACAATTAAATAGAATGCATGAACTAGGAAGCTTAAGAGACCAGGCCGGCCACAGTGGCTCACACCTGTAATCTCAGCACTTTGGGAGGCCAAGGTGGGAGGATTGCTTGAGGGCAGGAGTTCGAGATCAGCCTAGGTGTGATATAGTGAGATCCTGCCCCTATTTATAAAATAAAAATTTTAAAAAAGGGGGGAAAAAAAATAAGATACCAGAAGAGCGGGACTCCGTCTCAAAAAAAAAAAAAGATACCAGAAGCATTTATGAGTCAAAAGCAGAAGCAACTTCTAGTGAACTCAGTGAGAATGACCAACTATTTTAAGTATTCAAGGCTTGCAAGCTATTCTTACTTTGCTACTAGAGACCATGTTTCACAGAACCCGGCCCAATCTCAATGATAATAATGGCTAAAAAGTATTTGGTATATGTCAGTTACTGTATTAAACACTTTCCAAAGATTATTTCATTTGTATTTTCAGAACTGGCCAATGAGATTGGTGTTATTATTAGTGTGAACTTTATAAATTACTAATCTCTCTAAGCCAAGGTCAAGGCTGAGAGAGATGAGTAATTTTCCAAAAAGTCACACCAAAAGTAATTGGTAGAGTTGGGATTTGAACCCACACTCCAGGATCCATGTGCTGACCGAATACTGCAAGTGCCACACTTGCATACGTTATTAGTATAAGAGGATATTTAAGGTTCTCTTGTAGGTGACAAAAGATATCTAGGGTAGGAGTTTTTTTGGTAGTGTCTTTACTGTGATCTGTTGGCATTCGTGCCAGTTAAATACATGTCATATTTTATAAATTCAAAGAAAATGGCTGTGGTGTAATTGGAGGCACTTTCTGATAAGAAGAGTTAAAGCCTGTCAACATGATATAGGGTGGAGAAGTTTTATTCGTTCATACATTCAGTACAAAGTTTTTGATAAAATAGATATGCCAAGTGATGTGGAGAAGAGAAGGAAATGTCTTTGTCCCTGCTTTTTTTCTGTTAAGGAATTTGGCATTTGGAAGTGTGTATGTTGAGAAGATGGAGAGCATAGTGGTCAAGAGTGCGGGCCCTGGAGTTCTTGTACTTTAGTGTTTGACTTTTGTGAACATTTTAATTTTGATAATTTTTCGGAAACAACTGATAGAGAGGAAAATCACTCTTTATAAGATGTGATTTATAAAGGATGAGAGGATGAGATGAGATGAGAGGAGAATCATAGTGGGTGTTTTGTATGCAGAAGGCTAAATGTTCAGAGGAGGGAGAATTTACTCTGCCCAGGCTGACTCTTCCCAAGGTTAGTGAGCCTGATGTGAATGGGCAGTGAGGTTTCTGTGCTGTGGCAGGGCACCAGCAGCGTAGTGAAAGAGAAGGGTGAGCATAGAGCCACAGTGCAGGGAAAGCTGGGGGCATACATGGGGAATGTTTTTTTGTGTGTGTGGTTTTTTGTTTTTTTTTTTCTGAGACAGAGGCCTACTCTGTCGCCCAGGCAGGAGTGCAGTGGTGTGATCTCAGCTTACTGCAATCTCTGCCTCCCACGTTCAAGCGATTCTCCTGCCTTAGTCTCCTAAGTAGCTGGGACTACAGGTGAATGCCACCACGCCCAGCTAATATTTGTGTTTTTAGTAGAGATGGGGTTTCACCATGTTGGCCAGGCTGGTCTCCAATTCCTGACCTCAGGCGATCCTCCCACCTCGGCCTCCCAAAGTACTGGGATTACAGGTGTGAGCCACCGTGCACGGCCTAGGGAATGTTAATTGTCCCACTTTCCCATTTGGGTGGAGTATCAGGCCGTCCATGGAGGAGAATGGTAGGAAATAAGACTAAGAGGTTGGGGCCTCCAATATCAGGCGAAGTATTTGGAATGGGGTCAGGACATCAGCTCTGAGTATTGAGATGAGAAGCAGGAACACCCCAGAGGACCTCAGATTCAGCCAGGCCTGAAGCAGTGGGGCCTGCGGCACGGTAGAGCAGTAGGAATGGATGGAAGAGATGCATAGGACAGGGAAGAATTTGGCAGCATTGTAGTAACTGTCCCTATTTATAAAATAAAAATTTTTAAACAGGAAAAAAAAATAAGATGCCAGAAGCATTTATGAGTCTAAAGCAGAAGCAACTTCCAGTGACCTCAGTGAGAATGACCAACTATTTTAAGTATTCCAGACTTGCAAGCTATTCTTACTTTGCTACTAGAGGCCATGTTTCACAGAACCCAGCAGTGGAAACTGTTGCATGTGGAAAGCAAAGAGGACGAGGCAGGGATGTTGCATGTGGAAAACAAAGGAGGAGGAGGCAAGGATGACAGGTTTTAAGCCTGGATGACAAGGAGCATCGGGGTGCCAGTCAGGGAGCTCACAGGTCTGGAGGAGAAGAAGGTAGAGGGAGAAGATTGGTTGGCCCCGCCGTGTTCATCTTAAGTCATCAGTGGAGCATCCAGCTGGTAATGATAATAATCATCAGAGGTCACCTGGAGAAGGAACGTCGGGGCTGGAAACAGATGTGAGCTGGCAGCATCAAAATGAGTACTGAAGTATCAAAAGCAGACAAATTGATTTTGACCTATATACTCTACTCCACAAAACTTTAGATTTTCATCTCCTCAGATAGTCAACCAATTCCATACTCACGTAATCTAGGTATACTCTGGAGTATATTGCAGGTTTGGTTCCAGACCACTGCAATAAAGTGAGTCAAAGTTTTTGGTTTCCTCATGCATATAAAAGTTATGTTTATATTACACTTTAGTTTATTGTGTGCCAATAACGTTATGTCTAAGAAAAACAATGTATATACCTTAATTAAGAAATGCTTTATGGCTAAAAAAAATGCTAATGAATATCTGAGCCTCCAGTGAGTTGTAATCTTGTTGCTGGCGAAGGGTCTTGCCTTAGTGTTGATTACTGTGATTGATTTAGAGTGGTGATTGCTGAAGTTTGGGGTGACTGTAGCAGATTTTGTAAAATAAGACACCAAGGAGGTTTGCTGCTTCAGGTGACTTCCTTTCATGAAAGATTTCTCTGCAGTATGCAGTATTGTTGAGATGTAGCAATTCGGTCACATCTTCAGGCTCCACTTCTAATCCTAGGTCCCTTGCTATTTCTACCACATCTGCAGTTGCTTCCTCCACTAAAGTTTCAAACTCCTAAAAGTCATCCATGAGTCATTAACGTTTTGCAAACTCTTGTTAATGTTGATAATCCGACCTCCTCCCATGAATCACAAATGTTCTTAATGGCATCTAGAAGGTTTTCAATTTACTTTGCCCAGATCCATCAGAAGACTCACAATCTATGGCAGCTATTGCCTTACAAAATATATTTCTTAACAAGATTTGAAAGTTGAAATTACTCCTTGGTCCATGGGCTGCAAAAAGGATGTTGTGTTAGCAGGCATGAAAACATTAATCTCCTTGTATATCTCCATCAGAGCTGTTGGGTGGTGACTGTGTGCATTGTCACTGAGTGATAATATTTTGAAAGGAATCTTTTTTATCTGAGCACTATTGAGTAGGTCTCAACAGTGGGCTTAAAATATTCAGTAAACCATGATGTAAACGGAAGTGCTGTCATCCAGGCTTTGTTGTTCCATTTATAGGGCATAGGTTGATTTAGCATCATTCTTAAAGGCCCTACGATTTTCAGAATGGTAAATGAGCATTTAATTCAACTTAAAGTCACTGGCTGCATTAACCCCTAGCAAGAGGGTCAGCCTGTCCTTTGAAGCTTTGGAACCAGGTATTGACTTCTCCTCTCCAGCTATCAAAGTCCTAGATGACATCTTCTTCCAATAGAAGACTGTTTTGTCTCCATTAAAAGTCTGTTGTTTTTTGTAGCCACATTTGTCAATTATCTTTTTTTTTTTTTTTTTTGAGACGGAGTCTCGCTCTGTCGCCCAGGCTGGAGTGCAGTGGCCGGATCTCAGCTCACGGCAAGCTCCGCCTCCCGGGTTTACGCCATTCTCCTGCCTCAGCCTCCCAAGTAGCTGGGACTACAGGCGCCAGCCACCTCGCCCGGCTAGCTTTTTTTGTATTTTTTAGTAGAGACAGGGTTTCACCGTGTTAGCCAGGATGGTCTCGAACTCCTGACCTCGTGATCCGCCCGTCTCGGCCTCCCAAAGTGCTGGGATTACAGGCTTGAGCCACCGCGCCCGGCCTGTCAATTATCTTAGCTAGATCTCCTGGATAACTTGCTGCAGCTCCTCCATCAGCACTTTCTGCTTTATCTTGAACCTCATGAACCAGCCTCTGCTAGCTTCAAGTGTTTTTTCTGCAGCTTCCTCACTTCTCTTGGCCTTAATTGAATTGAAGAGAGTTAGGGTCTTGCTCTGGATTGACTTTGGCTCAAGGGAATGTTGTGGCTGGTTTGATCTTCTATCCAGACCACTAAAACTTTCTCCATATCAGCAACAAGGCTGTTTCACAGTATTTATTATTATCATTATTATTATTTTAGAGATGGGGTCTTGCTATGTTTCCTAGGTTGGTCTCAAACTCCCAGGCTCAAGCAGTCCTGCTTTGGCCTCCCAAAGCACTGGGATTACAGGCATGAGTCACTGCTCCCAGCCCAGCTATTTCACCGTTTTATCATTCATGTGTTCACTGGAGTAGCACTTTTAACTTCCTTCAAGAACTTTTCTTTGCATTCACAAGTTGGTGGTTTGGCATCGGAAGCCTAACTTTTGGCTTATCTCAGCTTTTGACATTCTTTCCTCGCTAAGCTTAATCACTTCAAGCTTTTGATTTAAAGTGAGAGACATGTAACTCTTCATTTGACCACTTATAGGCCATTGTAGGGTTATTAATTAGTCTAATTTCAATATTGTAGTGTTGCGGGGAATAGGGAGACCCATAGAGAGGGAGAGAGGCAGGGGAATGGCTGGTCAGTGGAGCAGTAAGAACACACACAGTGTTGATTGAGGAAGTTCTCTATCTTACATGGGCACAGATTGAGGCACCGTAAAACTATTATATAGTAGTAATATCAGAGATCACAGATCACCATAACAGATATAATAATTTAAAAGTTTTAAATATTGTAAGAATTACAAGAATGTGACCTAGAGACACAAAGTGAACACATGCTGATGGAAAAATATGCTTGACATGGTGTTGCCACAAACTCAGTATGTAAAAAACACAGTGTCTGCAGAGTGCAGTAAAGTGAGATGGGCCTGTAACATGAATAATTTATTAGGTGTGTGTAGTCTTACCATTTATAAAGCATTTTCACATTTATTTAATAATTATTACATTTTATACCCATTTAATGACTCAGAAAAATCAAGGCTCAGAGATTTAGTGAATCAAGATGACAGAGGTGATCAGGTGGCAGATGCCATTCTCAACCAAAAACTTCTCTTTACCAATTCATTGTTTTTTTTTTTTTTTTTTTTTTTATCTTGAGATGGAGTCTCGCTCTGTCGCCCAGGCTGGAGTGCAGTGGTGCGATCTTGGATTACTGCAACCTCTGCCTCACAGGTTCAAGCTATTCTCCTGCCTCAGCCTCCTGAGTAGCTGGGATTACAGGCGCGTGCCACCATGCCTGGCTAATTTTTGTATTTTTAGTAGAGATGGGGTTTCACCATGTTGGTCAGGCTGGTCTTAAACACCTGATCTCGTGCTCCGTCCACCCCGGCCTCCCAAAGTGCTGGGATTACAGGCGTGAGCCACCACACCTGGCCTGCATTTTTAAAATTATAATACTGCAGCCTTTTTGTTGAGGGAAAAATATGTAAAATATTTGACAGCCTTAAAATATCTAAAACTCAAGGCTGGATGTGGTGACTCATGCCTGTAATTCCAGTACTTTGGGAGGCCCGGGCAGATGGATCACTTGAGTCCAGGAGTTTAAGACCAGCCTGGGCACATGGTGAAACCTCATCTCTAAAAAAAATCAAAAAATTAGCCAGGCATAGTGGCACGCCTGTAGTCCCAGCTACTTGGGAGGCTGAGGTGAGGGGATCACCTGACCCCAGGAGGTTAAGGCTGCAGTAAGCCGTGATTGCACCACTGCACTCCAGCCAGAGTGAGACTCTGTCTTAAAAAATAAATAAAAATGAAAATAAAACCCCTGAAATTCCATTTAAAAAAAGAAAAGTTTGAAATTCATCTTTATTGGTACTAATTTGACAGATGCTTTTCTAACAAAATATTTCCAAGAAGTTCAAAGATGTTGACTTTCCTTTGAATAGTTGGTTGTCTTCAGGTTGAGAGTAAGATTCGTTATATCTCAGTTATTAAATAAATGAATGTTTTCTAATTTTTCTTCATTTTTTTCCCTTTTTCTGTAAAGACGTAGCCATAGCTGTAACGTATAACCATGATGGGTCTTATAGCATGCAGGTAAGCCTTACTGGTTTTGTTCTACCGTGCAGAGCTGAATCTGACCTCTTTTATACTGAATAGGGTATTTTTTTACTCTGTGGTTTCTCTTAAGCCTTTGACTATTATGACTGTAGTTAGGAGAATATCTTATGCTTTTATTTCAGACCCAATTTGGGGAAATTACCCCCATACAGTTTCTAACTGATTGTTTACTCAGTTGGGCTGTTATTCCTTTAAGAATAAAAACTTGGCAAAAAGCAAAAGCTTGAATGAGACATTCACAAGCCCCTAAAGTATGTGCATGTATTTACATCAAAAGCAGTAGTTCTCTCAAATTTGTTGTCTCAGGAACCCTGTACACTCTTTAAAATACCCACCAGAACACTTTTGTTTGTGTTAATTATATCTCTTCATAGTTACCATTTAGACAATTTAACTGAGAAGAACTAATTTATTATTATTTTTTAATTGTGGTGAAATACACATAATATAGAATTTACCATTTTAACTATTTGCATTCAGTGCATTCAAGTTGTTATGTAACCATCACAACCATCCATATCCAGAACTTCTTTCTTCTTGTGAAACTAAAATTCTGTACTCACTGATTAAACAGTAATACTCCATCCTTCTTCCCCCATCCCCTGAGAACCACGATTCTACTCTCTGTCTCTATGAATTTGACTACTCTAGGTACCTGATAAAAGCGGAATAATGTGGTATTTGTCCTTTTGTAACTGGCTTATTTCACTTAGCACAGTATCTTCAAGGTTCTTCCATGGTGTAGCATATGTGAGAATTTCCTGTTTTTTTTTTTTTTTTTTTT
>NW_016821812.1:430597-447243 GCF_001698545.2 Rhinopithecus bieti | reverse complement strand
TTTTTTTTTTTTTTTTTTTTTATCTTGAGATGGAGTCTCGCTCTGTCGCCCAGGCTGGAGTGCAGTGGTGCGATCTTGGATTACTGCAACCTCTGCCTCACAGGTTCAAGCTATTCTCCTGCCTCAGCCTCCTGAGTAGCTGGGATTACAGGCGCGTGCCACCATGCCTGGCTCATTTTTGTATTTTTAGTAGAGATGGGGTTTCACCATGTTGGTCAGGCTGGTCTTAAACACCTGATCTCGTGCTCCGTCCACCCCGGCCTCCCAAAGTGCTGGGATTACAGGCGTGAGCCACCACACCTGGCCTGCATTTTAAAATTATAATACTGCAGCCTTTTGTTGAGGGAAAATATGTAAAATATTTGACAGCCTTAAAATATCTAAAACTCAAGGCTGGATGTGGTGACTCATGCCTGTAATTCCAGTACTTTGGGAGGCCCGGGCAGATGGATCACTTGAGTCCAGGAGTTTAAGACCAGCCTGGGCACATGGTGAAACCTCATCTCTAAAAAAAATCAAAAAATTAGCCAGGCATAGTGGCACGCCTGTAGTCCCAGCTACTTGGGAGGCTGAGGTGAGGGGATCACCTGACCCCAGGAGGTTAAGGCTGCAGTAAGCCGTGATTGCACCACTGCACTCCAGCCAGAGTGAGACTCTGTCTTAAAAAATAAATAAAATGAAAATAAAACCCCTGAAATTCCATTTAAAAAAAGAAAAGTTTGAAATTCATCTTTATTGGTACTAATTTGACAGATGCTTTTCTAACAAAATATTTCCAAGAAGTTCAAAGATGTTGACTTTCCTTTGAATAGTTGGTTGTCTTCAGGTTGAGAGTAAGATTCGTTATATCTCAGTTATTAAATAAATGAATGTTTTCTAATTTTCTTCATTTTTTTCCCTTTTCTGTAAAGACGTAGCCATAGCTGTAACGTATAACCATGATGGGTCTTATAGCATGCAGGTAAGCCTTACTGGTTTTGTTCTACCGTGCAGAGCTGAATCTGACCTCTTTTATACTGAATAGGGTATTTTTTTACTCTGTGGTTTCTCTTAAGCCTTTGACTATTATGACTGTAGTTAGGAGAATATCTTATGCTTTTATTTCAGACCCAATTTGGGGAAATTACCCCATACAGTTTCTAACTGATTGTTTACTCAGTTGGGCTGTTATTCCTTTAAGAATAAAACTTGGCAAAAGCAAAAGCTTGAATGAGACATTCACAAGCCCCTAAAGTATGTGCATGTATTTACATCAAAAGCAGTAGTTCTCTCAAATTTGTTGTCTCAGGAACCCTGTACACTCTTTAAAATACCCACCAGAACACTTTTGTTTGTGTTAATTATATCTCTTCATAGTTACCATTTAGACAATTTAACTGAGAAGAACTAATTTATTATTATTTTTTAATTGTGGTGAAATACACATAATATAGAATTTACCATTTTAACTATTTGCATTCAGTGCATTCAAGTTGTTATGTAACCATCACAACCATCCATATCCAGAACTTCTTTCTTCTTGTGAAACTAAAATTCTGTACTCACTGATTAAACAGTAATACTCCATCCTTCTTCCCCATCCCCTGAGAACCACGATTCTACTCTCTGTCTCTATGAATTTGACTACTCTAGGTACCTGATAAAAGCGGAATAATGTGGTATTTGTCCTTTTGTAACTGGCTTATTTCACTTAGCACAGTATCTTCAAGGTTCTTCCATGGTGTAGCATATGTGAGAATTTCCTGTTTTTTTTTTTTTTTTTTTTTAAGGCTGAAAAATACTCTGTTGTATGTATATACCACATATTGATTATCCATTCAGCCATTAATGAACATTCAGGTTGTTTCTAGCTTTTGGCTATTGTGAATAATGCTGCTATGAACAGGGGTGTACAAATACTTCTTTAAGACCCTGTTTTTTGTCCTTTTGGGTATATATCCAGTAGTAGAATTGCTAGATCATATGGTGATTCTGATTCTTTGAGAAACCGCCATAGTGTTTTCCATCGCAGCTGCAGCAGTTTGCAGTCCCATCAACAGTACACAGTGGCTCCAGTCTCTTCACATCCTTGCCACTACTTATTATTTTCTGGGGTTTTATTTTTTTTGTTTTATAATAGCAATACTAATGAGTGTGAGGTAGTAGTATCTCACCGTGACTTTGACTTGCATTTCCATAATGACTAATGATGTTGAGCATCTTTTCATGTACTTATTGGCCATTTGTGTATCTTGTTAGAAAAATCTGTATTCGAGTCCTCTGCCAATTTCTTAATCTGGTTGTTTTATCGTTGTTGTTGAGTTGTAGGATAAATTGAAAAAAATTTAAAACCTAATCACAAGTACACATTCCATTAGTCATCACAGTGATAACATTATCACATGTTCAGTAGCCTCTCGAAAATTCCGTTGTGTACTTATGAGAGAATGAGGTTATGAAAAACAATACCTTAATCTTTTTTTTTTTTTTTTTTTTTTTTTTTTTTTTTTTTGAGATGCAGTTATGCTCTCGTTGCCCAGGCTGGAGTGCAATGGCGTGATCTCAGCTCACCACCACCCCTGCCTTCCGGGTTCAAGTGATTCTCCTGCCTCAGCCTCCAAAGTAACTGGGATAACAGGCATGCACCACCATGCCTGGCTAGTTTTGTGTTTTCAGTAGAGACGGGGTTTTGCCATATTGGTCAGGCTGGTCTCGAACTCCCGACCTCTCAGGTGATCCGCCCACCTCCACCTCCCAAAGTGCTGGGATTATGGGCCTGAGCCATCACGCCTGGCCTTCTTAGTCTTGTTATGACTTTGTGGATGCCCTAAAAGGGTATTAGGGACCCCAAGGAACACACAGGTCATATTTTGAGAACCTCTAGTGTAAAGTTCATGGTAATCCTCAATTAGAAGAAGACTGTTACATTGGCAAAATGGAATGCTTAAATGGTTTTTAAAAAGTGGGAATTCAATCAAATTCCTATAGTAAGGTACAACTTCAGGAAATAGAATAACTCATTTTTAATATGAGCTAAGAGATATCAAATCCTGCAGAATAGATTTGTCAGTGATGTGTATTAGACCTCCCAACACTTTGAGACACATTGATTTTCTTTCTCTGAGATTCAGAAAAACCATGGAAAGTCTGCCTACTTGCGTATAAGGGCTATAATTCATATTAATGCCTCTGGTTTGAGATGATTTCTTATCCCATGGTAGCTGGTAAAGTAGATTGCCAATTTGTTCTAATCTGCTCATGGAACTACATTCACAATTTTAAAATGTGTTTTCATGAATCTTTAAACA
Source organism: Rhinopithecus bieti (assembly GCF_001698545.2). Lineage (NCBI taxonomy): Eukaryota > Metazoa > Chordata > Mammalia > Primates > Cercopithecidae > Rhinopithecus > Rhinopithecus bieti. Next base: position 443,956 of record NW_016821812.1, on the reverse strand, counting down.
AAACAGTTTCCAATCTAACCTTTGTCCTAAGAATTCCACAAACATTCAAATGGCTGTTTTAGTAGGTTACAAAGCATAGTAAAATGTCATATTTAACTTAGGATAGATGAGAACCAATGTATAAATATTGCAGTATGACCTATTTCACCTTAGTCTACATAATATATTTGAAAAGAATAGCCATTTAACTTCTATACTAGCATTGTGGGAATTGAAATGAAGACTATAGAGAGAAGATTTAAATGGAGTTTTTACCTAAGGGAAATTTTAAAACAGAAAGGTTCCATGTCCTTTTATCAGCTTCCTTGAAACATTGTGAACTTTGTTCTTTGGCCTATGGTCTCTTAAAGTGAGAAAATTATGGCCAATCTCCAGCTAATTTATGTTCTTAAATCATAACTGAAACCCATGAATTAGGCCTACGTGTTGATAAAAGAATATCGTCTAATTATGTGGTTCTGGCTTTCTTTTTGGTGACTGACTTTGGCACAGGAAAACTAAATTTGACTTCAAATACTCAGAAATAAGTTTGTATTACAAAAGTAATATATGCAAATGAATTTTAATAATTTTGCATAACTTGGTTTGTATTTTTGTTTCATATTTTTGGTGCTATCTTTATGTATTTACATGAACCTTAATCTATAGCATTATGGATAAGTTATATAACTTTTTTCCCCTTTTAATTATCTTCCTGTCATTTCTATATGAAGTATCTTGGTTAGGAATAGGGGAAAAGTTCCATGACTTTTAAAAATATATATATATGTTTAAGACATATTTTATGTTTTAAAACCACCAATAGTGAAGAATTGATTCTGATCTTATTAATTCCGTACTGTTGTTCATTTATTTTAAAGATCTTATTTTCACGTTTTCAGATTGAAGATAAAACTTTCCAGGTCCTTGGCGATCTTTACAGCAAGGAAGACTGCACTTACCTGAAATGTTCTGTTAATGGAGTTGCTAGTAAAGCTAAGCTGATTATCCTGGAAAACACTATTTACCTATTTTCCAAGGTAATGTCTCTTCTTTATAATATCACTCCTGGGGCATGGAAAAAAACTCTTTGACCTGAGACATTTCACTGAAAGAGATTAGAAAGATCCAGCTTCCTTCGACCATTGCTGTGACCCTTTTACCTCAGTTTCCCTCGCCATTCTGTGTTTCTTTGCTGAATTGCTGCCCCGTTTCCCATTCACTTCTCTCGTTCACACAGATGCTCATTGATAGAGACATTTCCATTTTCTTCCTGAATTCTGAAACAAATCCTTACATTTTCTTTTTTTTTTTTTTTGTTTTTTTTAGACGGAGTCTCGCTCTGTCGGTCCAGGCTGGAGGCGCAGTGCGCGGGAATCTCAGCTCACTCAAGCTCCGGCCTCCCGGGTTTATGCGCCATTCTCGCCTGCTCATCCCTCCGAGTAGCTGGGACCCTACAGGCACCCTGCCACCTCGGCCCAGGGTAGTTTTTTTGTATTTTTTAGTAACGATGGGGTTTCACCGTGGGTAGTCAGGATCGGTCTCCGATCTCCTACCTCGTGATCCGCCCGTCTCGGCCTCCCAAAGTGCTGGGATTACAGGCTTGAGCCACCGCGCCCAGCCTAAATCCTTACATTTTCTTTGTCAAAGAGTATCTCCCTGCTCAGTGGGTGGTATTGTCTCAGGGCTTTGATGTCTGAACACTTTTCCCCACCCACCATCACCCTGACAACTGGAATCCTGGTGATTTTGGAGGAGGTGACCACTGAGAGGAGTCTGTGGACCAGATGTTCCTTGTGGGGAAGGTAGACAGTAGGAAGGTGGATGGCATTAGTGGTGGTCTCTTGACAGTCAGAGCCGAGGCAGGCTTTGCATGGTTTTGGTTAGGAGCCTGCTGGCCAGTGAGTCTGTAACCTTCTGCCTGGGCAGAGGAGGATAATGCATTATCAAATGTGCTGTGGCCTCACAGGCTTTGTGATGAGATTCCTTTGGTAGTCTAGTAAGTAAACTACTATATATGGAGTTGAGGATGATCCCACTTTGCCGGGCATTCCTTTCCATAGCCAATTGTACTGTAGTAATATGATGATAGAGGCAGTATGATGGAATGGTGAAGAGCACAAGTTCTAAAATGTGAAGCTGCTTTGGTTCAAATCCTGGCCTTGCCACTTAACAGCTGTGTGACCTTGGCTGTTAAACTCTCTGGGCTTTAGTTCTCCTATCTATAAACAGTAATAATAGCAGCAGTAACAGTAATAATAATAGGTGCAGTGGCTTGTGCCTGTAGTCCCAACACTTTGGGAGGCCACGGCAAGCAGATTGCTTGAGACCAGGAGTTTGAGACCAGTCTGGGTAACATAGTGAGACCCCATCTCTACAAAAAATTTTAAACATTAGCCAGGCATGGTGGTGTGTGCCTGTAATCCTAGCTACCCAGGAGGCTAATGCAGGAGGATTAATAGGCTTAGGAGTTCAAGGTTGCAGTGAGCTATGATTGTGCCACTGTATTCCAGCCTGGGTGGCAGAGCAAGACCCTGCCTCTAAAAAATATTAATTGCAGTACCTTCCTCATAGAGTTGTTGTGATGATTAATGACATAATATATGTGTGTTAAAACCAGTTTCTAGCATACTGAGCATCTGAGAGTGCCGGTGCTACTGAAAATGGCTTCCAGACAGTGGCTACTTATGGTCTACAGTTAATGCTTTATTTTTATTTTATTTTTTGAGATGGAGTCTCGCTCTGTCACCCAGGCTGGAGTGCAGTGGCACAATCTCAGCTCACTGCAAGCTCCACCTCCCGGGTTCACTCCATTCTCCTACCTTGGCCTCTCAAGTAGCTGGGACTACGGGCACCTGCCACCACGCCCGGCTAACTTTTTGTATTTTTTAGTAGAGACGGGGTTTCACCATGTTAGCCAGGATAGTCTCAATCTCCTGACCTTGTGATCCACCCGCCTCGGCCTCCCAAAGTGCTGGGATTACAGGCGTGAGCCACAGCACCTGGCCTAAATATTTTAATATACTGTAAGGCGTGTATACCATTACCTCTTTACAATTGGAAACCAAGGCTGAGAGGGGTTTAATAATTTGCTCAAGGTCATACAGCTAGAGTAGAACCCTGGTATTAATGGTGACTAATTTTGTGTGTGTGTGTGTGTGTGTGTGTGTGAGTCAGAGTCTCTGTCACCCAGGCTGGAGTGCAGTGGCGTAGTCTCAGCTCACTACAGCCTCTACCTCCCAGGTTCAAGTGATCCTCCTGCCTCAGCTCCCGAATAGCTGGGACTATAGGCACGTACCACCACACTGGGCTGATTTTTGTATTTTTTGTAGAGATGAGGTTTTGCTATGTTGCCCAGGCTCATCTCGAACTCCTGGGCTCAAGTCATCTGCCTGCCTTGGCCTCCCAAAGTGCTGGGATTACAAGCGTAAGCCACTGCGCCCAGCCATGATGACTAATATTTAACAAATAGTGGGAAACAATTACCTCAGGTATGTTAGTAAAAATATAGTGATAGGATATTGATTCCATTTTCAGTTTGTTTTCTGTTTCTAGGAAGGAAGTATTGAGATTGACATTCCAGTGCCCAAATACTTATCTTCTGTGAGCTCAGAAGGAACTCAGGGAGGCCCCCTAGCTCCTATGACTGGAACCATTGAAAAGGTAATCACATAGCATCTGTAGAGTGATGTTCAGTAAGTTTTAATACGTGGCTTTGTTGAACTTTGTCCTTTATGGCCTTTTCCCTTTCTTAACCTTGCCCATTGGCAAGCATCCACTTCACAAAAACAAGAGGATCTATTACAGATTCAAATGTTTTATTATAGTCCTCTCTGAAAATACCCATTTACCTCATTTATGAAAAGACGGCTGTTTTGAAGGCAGGCATTTGCATCAAAGTACAAATAATCTAAATTGTCTTTTATGATTAAAACTGAGCATTCATTAAGCATTATTCAAAAAAGCTGGTTTTGAATGTTAAATTTAATAGCAACAAATTTTTCATGAAATAGTGACATTTTCTTTAGTGTACATAGTTGCATCTGTGTTAATGTAAAAGGCTGGTATCGGTGAAGAACGATATGGTTTCGTGTTGAATGCAGTGTATAATTCACAGTTGCAATCCATACTGTCTGAGTCAGTTCAGGCTGCTAGAACAGAATACCATAGACTGGGTAACTTCTAAACAATAGAAGTTTATTTCTCACGATGCTAGAGGCTGGGAAATCCATCAGAGCACCAGCAGATTCGGTGTCTGGTGAGAGTCTACTTACCGATTTCATAAACAGCCATTTTTTCTCTGTGTCCTCACGTGGTGGAAAGGACAAGGGACCTCTCTTCAGGCCTCTTTCATAAGGGCACTAATGTCATTCATGAGGTCAGATCCCTCATGACCTAATCACCTGCTAAAGGCCCCACCTCCAAATACCATCATCCTGGAGGTCAGGATTTCAACAAATGAATTCTGGGGGGGATATAGACATTTAGACCGTAGCACGTATTGATATAACATCAACTGGTGATAGATCAGTATCTGTAGTCTCCTTTTATATACTTGAATACAGTAGAGTCTCCTCAAATCCATTTAAGTCATAAAAACTCAACTGTATATGCTTGGAACAAAAAAAAAAAGAAGAAGAAAATAACTACTTAAATAGCGTGGGTGATTTCAGTCACCATTCTCCTTTGGAAATATTTACCCCAAGTGGGTATGAGCCAGGAGACCTGGATCTGCCGTTAGCTCATTGGATTTCATTCCCATGGCCTCTCATAGTATAGGCATCTCTGCACAACTCTGTTAGTCTCCCACTTAGTAGCCATGTTAACAACAATGAAAGTGAGACCACACAGGATCTATGAGTCCACTCATATGTATACAAAGGAAAACAGAAATCGCTTTCTGGGGTCGCTAATAAGTTTAATTCTGTTGCATGAAGGTTGTTTTCACATTTACTACACAGGGCTCTGAAGACTTAAGACACACTTACTATACTTGGCCCTAGACAACCCCAAAACAAGAAAACCAGTCAAGACCCTCATCCCTCTTCCCTGTCTGGTGAAGACATTTAAGTATATTCGTCCTTCCCTACAGTAAGCAATGTGTCTTGTTTCTACATTCTTGAAAAAAATGGAAGGATATCAAAATATATGGAGTATATTCATGTGATTCAAGCAAAACTAAGTGGTTTTGGGGGTGGGGACACAGGGGACTAAGCAGTGCTACCCGTCGATGACAGTGCCAGCAATGCCAGATTGACCTGCAGGCCTCTGATTTGACCAGTACATTTGACCTGCAGGCCTCTGATTTGACCAGTACATTTGGGCTGTAGGCCTCTGATTTGACTAGTACGTTTGGCAGATAGCACAACCACATAGACTCTACTTCTGCCTGTAAGTTTATATAGCAACTCTATGGACCACAAAGGACCTCTGTGTTGGTGGTTTTTTTTTTTTTCTTTTAATTAATGTATTATTGTGTATATTCGTGGTTTACAACATGTTGTGAGTACATATAGACAGTAAAATGGAAGCAGATTAACATATCTAGGACCTCCGTGTTTTCAAATATTAACCTGTCACACTGAATCTCAAGGTGTTTGTCAAAGCTGGAGACAAAGTGAAAGCGGGAGATGCCCTCATGGTTATGATCGCCATGAAGATGGAGGTAAGGAAATTATGAGTTCAGTTGCTAAGAGGACTTTGGGAGCAATCAGACCTAATTGTTCCTTTGCCTTATTTTGTAAGTTAATACCACCTTAAATATGAAGAGCAATGAATTGACAAAGCATTAATTGTAGGAAACAAAACCAAACTATCCTTCTTGTAAAAAGATTTTTATTTTAATTTTGTGAAATTGTACCTGTCATTTCTGATTCTGAAATTAATGAAATTATCAGTAGCTTGGAATCAGGTAGTAACCCAACGTAATGTTAACTGTTGGTGTTTTCTAAGGCCGAATCAAGGATACCAGGCATCAGTTTCAAAGTGAAAACCTGAATCAAATTAAATTAGCTGTTTAGGTTTTTAGCTGGTTCAAATGGTAGGTCAGTGATTCTTAGCCCTGGCTGAATGTTGCAGACAGTCCTTAACTTACAGTGGTTCAATTAAGGATTTTTCAGCTTGACAATAGTGTAAAACCATACACGTTGAATATACTCCTCAACTTACATTGAATTTATCTGGACCTGACCCCATCGTAAGTCAAGGAGCATGTGTACAATCACCTGGGGAGATTTTAAAAACTGCTTCCCCAGACCCATTGAATTGCGATCTCCAGGATAAAGCCCTAGGATCAATACTTTTGAAAGTCCAGGCACAGTGGCTCATGCCTGTAATCCCAGCACTTTGGGAGGCTGAGGCAGGTGGATCATTTGAGGTCAGGAGTTCACAACCAGCTTGGCCAACATGGTGAGACCCCATCTCTATTAAAAATACAAAAATTAGCTAGGCATGGTGGTGCATGCCTGTAATTCCAGCTACTCGGGAGGCTGAGGCAGGAGGATTGCTTGAACCTGGGAGGCAGAGGTTGCAGTGAGCTGAGATCTTGCACTCCAGCCTGGGTGACAGAGCAAGACTGTGTCTCAATTTAAAAAAACAAACAACAACAACAACAACAAAAAACAAAACCTGTTGAAAGCTTCCTAGGTGCAATTCTAACATGAAGCTCAAGTTGAGAACTGAGAGCTACACCAGAGCTTCCCAGTCATATCGTTGAATGGTCACTGCTGTGTCCTAGTGTTAATTCCTCTCAACTTGTTACCGTTCTCTCTGTATGCTGTGATGTTAAAAATAAAAACAACAACAACAAAGTGTTGTAAAGCACTGAGAGACGACAAAACATCAAAGTTGGCTACAGTTTTCATTTTTGGTCTCCCTTTCTTGACTTGGTGTATACTGTCCTCATTAGTATTGCAGCTGTCTTTTGTCCCGTCTTGTGTCTCTGCAGCATACCATAAAGGCTCCAAAGGATGGCACAATAAAGAAAGTGTTCTACAGAGAAGGTGCTCAGGCCGACAGACACACTCCTTTAGTGGAGTTTGAGGAGGAAGAGTCAGACAAAAGGGAATCAGAATAAACTCCAGCAAGGAAATGGCCAATTAAGTAGTGTCTTCTGTCTCCACCAAAAAGAGAAAGTGCCTCCTGCTTTTCTCGGGGTCTCGTAAAAAGCAGTTTTACTAAATGATTGTATGTTTGTGCTGAATGCCTTTCATATTTGAGAATCATGCATTTGGATCACAAATATAATAAATTATCTCAAAATATTTCACACGAATAAAGTTGAATTATTCTTTTTTATTGGAAACCAATGTTTATTTCTGCCTCAAATTTTATACACTGTAGTCTCTTTTAGGAAGGGAGGAAGAGAAAAGGACATTTAATTAAATGAATTACTTTCCAGTTGCTGTTATGAAGAAAATGGGCAGTAACATGTTTCAGAGATGCCCTGGAGTTCAACAACTAAGGTTTTGTCTGGCCAAAAAGTAACTTACTAGGTGGTTTAAAAGACATGGATATTAGCCGGGCACAGTGGCTTACATCTGTAATCCCAGCACTTAGGGAGGCTGAGGCGGGTGGATCACTTGAGTTCAGGAGTTCAAGACCAGCCTGGCCAATATAGTGAAACCCTGTCTCTACAAAAAATAATCCGGGTATGGTGGTGTACACCTGTAGCCCCAGCTATTTGGGAGGCTTAGGCGGGAGAATCGCTTGAACCTGGGAGGCAGAGGTTGAGGTGAGTCAAGACCACACCACTGCACTTCAACCTGGGTGACAAAGTGAGACTCCATCTCAAAACAAATACATAAATATAAATAAGGAAAGACATGGATATTGTTTCTAGTGTTTGTGATTAGAAAGTTTCTATCTAGATTGCCTCTGCCTTTATTGTACTTTCTAAGCTTATAAAAATGTATGTATTTTATATCTATTACATGCTAAAATATATTAATATAAATGGTAAATTTGAAAAGCATAATTTTACAGAAAAAGATAAGAATTAAAAGCCTGAGCCTGCTGAATACTTATTTTAGAAATACTTTTTTCATTATGAAGAAAACCATTCAGTTTACTTTTGTCTAGATTCTGTGTTACTTTTACTAACAGATGTGCAGCCCTTTGCATTTTTATATATTCATTGAAGTGTTAAATATTTGTTGAATTGAGTTCTTGTTGAATGCATAAGACTATGCTAAGTGTTGTGGAAAATACAGCGAAATATAAAAGATGGTCTCCGTACTTTAAGATGCCTATAATTGGGAAAGTAAAACATAATCATGTCTGCTATGATGAGAATGTGTGCCCTATATTTCACGTGTTAAAAACTTAATCCCCAAGTTCATGCATTGATTAGAGGTAGGACCTTCGGGAAGTAATTAGGATTGGATGTGGTCATCAGGGTGGGGCCCCCATGATGGGACTGGTGGCTTTAAAAGAGAAAGACCTGAGCTGGCTCGCTCTTGCCCTCTTGCCATGTGATGCCCTACACCATGTTATGACACAGGAAAAAGTCCCTCAGCAGACACTGGCCCCTTGATCTTGAACTTCCCAGACTTCATAACTGTAAGAAATAAATTTCTTCATAAATTATCCAGTCTGTGATATTCTGTTTTAGCAATGCAAAACAGACCATGACAATGTCAGAAGTTACAGTTTTAGCAAGGGAGCCTTTTCCCCTTTCCAAACAAAATTTTCTCTGTTTAAAAGACAGAAAAGCAGCCGGGCACAGTGACTCATGCTTGTAATCCCAGCACTTTGGGAGGCCGAAGTGGACAGATCACGAGGTCAAGAGATCAAAACCATCCTGGCCAACATGGTGAAACCCGTCTCTACTGAAAATACAAAGATGAGCTGGGCATGATGGTGCGTGCCTGTAGTCCCAGCTACTCGGGAAGCTGAGGCAGGAGAATTGCTTGAACCAGGGAGTTGGAGGTTGCAGTGAGCTGAGATCGTGCCACTGCACTCCAGCCTGGTAACAGAGTGAGACTCTGTCTCCAAAAAAAAAGAGGGAAAAGCAAAGATGATGTGATGGAAATTTCACATTGCTGTTTGCCCCCTTTTGGAGAATGCTGTTTGTATCCTTCAGTGGAACATGGTTGAGTTCACTGTTGCATTGTTAACTGACTGTGTTGGGGATATGTGTATTGAAGGAATTCGAAGCCAGCCAGCCAGCCCAATTACCCACATATTGGTAGAATTCTTTCTTTAGGATCTTTGCCAGTTCTGGTGCTGTGTGAGCAGAGTTGTTTTGCACGTGAATGCATCTGTTTATGCTACAGACACTTACAGAGCATTTGCCGTATACTAGGGCCTCTGGAAACAAAGATGGTAATAAATGATCTCTGCCCTTGCCCTATCTAATGGGAAACAGGATCCAGCTGCATAGAAAAATGTAATATAGGCCAGGCGTGGTGGCTCACATCTGTAATCCCAGCACTTTGGGAGACCGAGGCAGGTGGATCACCTGAGGTCAGGAGTTCGAGAACAGCCTGGCCAACATGGTGAAACCCCATCCTTACTAAAATTACTAAAATTAGTCGGGCATGGTGGCACATGCCTGTGGTCCCAGCTACGCAGAAGGCTGAGGCAGGAGAATTGCTTGAACCCTGGAGGCAGAGATGGCAGCGAGCCAAGATCGTGCCACTGCACTCCAGCCTGGGCAATGGAGTGAGACTCCATCTCAAAAAAAAAAAAAAAAAAAGTAATATAATTGACAGTAAGTGGTATAATATACCTGTCTACTAGGTGCCATGTGCGGTCAGGTGAGTGAGGTACTAAATTCTGCTTTGGGTCAGGAGGCTGAGGGAGAGGCAGTGATGTTTGAACTGGGCTTTGGAGGATAGCCATTTGCCAGATGGAGAAAGGTGGTGAGTCCAGGCCGTTGCAGGCAGAGGGACTGGCAAGGTCTAGAACAGTAAGGCATGAAGGCATGCAACGTGTTCGGGGCACAGAGTGGATGGCTCAGGCCACTAGGCAGAGAAGGGCAAGCAAGGGATGCAGCTGCCTAGCCGTAAAAGGCCTTCTCTTGTCCCAGAGGACTTCATTCTGGAGGCAGTGAGGAGCTGCTGGAGATTTTCAACCAACTTAAGTTTTTCAAGTTGTATAATGTCCACAGTCTGGAGTACAGGCTGGAAAGTGGAGAGAGGCTGGAGACAGTCCCAGACACCAGGTATGTGGGCCAGGCTGGCTGCAGCGGCTCAAGCCTATAATCCCAGCACTTTGGGAGGCAGAGTCTGGAGGATCACTTGACACCAGGAGTTGGAGACCAACCCCACACCACCTGCCCCATGTCTCTACAAAAAATTTAAAAATTAGGCATGGTGGCGCATCCCTGTAGTCCCAGCTACTTGGGAGGCTGGGGTGGGAGGATTGTTCGAGCCCAGGAGTTCGAGGTTACCTTGCTCTGTGATCACATGTCACTGCACTCCAGCCTGGACAACAGAGTGAGACCCTGTCTCAAAAGAAAAGAAAAGTACAGGTCAGGGTGGGGAAAACAGACTAGGGTGCACATCGTGACTTAAAAGTACTTCTCCCTTGGGTAAGACCCATTACAGGCATGGACCAAAACAGTCATTGGTTGGAAAAAAGCAGCTAACTACCTTCTCTTTGATAGCAGCGTGGCTCAGATACTTAATAACCAAGAGAAGAACAACATTTAAGAACCCCAATGATTGCTTTTTGATCACAGGGGAGAACACATAGCATTGTAGTTGAAATACAGCAGTTAAAATTCTTGCATTCAGACCCTAGCTTTGTCACTTATTAGCTGTATTGCCTTGGGCAAGTCATTTAACCTCTCTGAGCTTTATTTGTAAAATCTGAGGTGGCAGCACTACCTCACAGGCTTGTTTTGGAGATTAAAGGAAAAAATATAGAGGTTGCCTTTAGCATTGTACCTGGAAAATCATTTGTACTTGCCTGGTAGTTATTGCCAACTCTGGTTCTTGCTAGGGAGCAATTAAGAAACTGCCGTAAATTCAGCCTAGCTGGTTACTCTTGCCAGGAAAAATCCCAGGTCCTAGGATGGTGAAAAATCCTGCTTGGACATGCATCACCCTGACCACTCTCTCCCCTCCCTTCCCCAGCTGTAGCCTGCTCCAGTGTGACCCAGGAACCTGTCAACCACTGATAGACTGTTGCTGCCGGACTGTCGGGGGAAGCCTCCATCAGTAGCTAGAGCTGTGTGCTGGTGGGACAGCGGCCCACCCATTTGCATGAAGGCTGGGTCAACTTGGAACAACTCACCTAGAACAACTCACTTGCATGAAGGCTGGGTCTGGACTTGCTCCACCTGCCACCATCAGTTGTCACATGTGTGTAGCTGGTGCTGGAGAGGAAGCCTGTGTCTGGCTTGCGCTTCAGTGTGGGCAGGCATCACACCTGCTGCTGGGCAGCAGAGTAGGGCGGTCTTTCATTTAGCTGAACTCTTTCCCCCTTTTCCTCCTCCACAATCGACTTCTCACTCCTGCACACTTACTGTTAACCCTCAACTAGTCCTCTTAGGAATATTAGAAGGTGAAATGTGCATCTGTGCCCTGCCTAGCCGGGGCTCTTCTGCTGTTGTCATGAAAGTATTTACAGTGTTGGCAGTAATGTTTGCACATCTATTACATCTTTCATCAGAAGATCTCAAAAAAGCACTTCTAGGCGGGGAGTGTTGGCTCACGTCTGTAACTCCAGCACTTTGGGAGGCCAAGGTGGGCGTTTCACCTGAGGTCAGGAGTTCGAGACCAACCTGGCTGATATGGTGAAATCCTGTCTCTACTAAAAAAAGATACAAAAATTAGCCAGGCATGGTGGCACGTGCCTGTAGTCCCAACTACTTGGGAGGCTGAGGCAGGAGAACTGCTTGAGCCTGGGAGGCGGAGGTTGCCGTGAGCCTAGGTTATGCCACTGCACTCCAGCCTGGGCACTCCAGCCTGGATGACAGAGCAAGACTTTGTGTCGAAGCAAAAAAAAAAACACACTTCTAGATTTTCACACTAGGCTTCAAAATACCCCGGAAGAGGAAAATGTGATTTAAACTGTGTGGTAGAAGAGATGGCTGTCCCCAAATGCTTTGCTCCTTGCTTAGTGCAGAGAACCTTAGGGTACCAGTCTCCTCCTGCTAATAAAACACTGTTCCCTGAGGGCTGACCCCAGGGTGCTGCCCCTAGAGGTTAGTAGTTTTTCCCCACCAGACTGGGAGTGTAGGGCATCCCAAGAGGCCCTGCCCACAGCTCTCAGCTCTCTGCCACAGGCTGAGTGGAAACACTCTTGCCCATCCTCCCCCAACCCCTGGGAATGTCCCTGTTGACACCATTCCTTCTAGACCAAGGGGTGCCTGGGCCTTTAGGAGATTATAGCCCTGATACCGATGATTACCTTGTCACCCTGACAGTTGTCTCCCATTTGCTGGATCCCTGGGAACTCAAAATGCCTTGGTGCCTCTAACTGGCTCAGTCTCCTGCAGCGAGTTCCAAGTGAAGTGTGCACTCTCCTCTGCCACCTCCAAGCCACAGCACAGACGTCAACTCCCTCCCTGCTAAGAATGGCTGATGTCATTCTCTGTATGTATACCACCCCTCATTACCGTTTTGCTAAACTGTTAGATTAGATTAGAAATAATTCTTATTCCAAAACCAGCCTCCCACAGAAACAAAATCCACTAACAAAACAGGGTAATTTGGGGCTTCTCCCTCTTCCCAGTTATTCCTTTATCATTACCAACTATGTCATAAAAGCATGATGGTTTTTTTCCATTATTGAAAGCAGGCAGTTAAAAGTGCTACTCCAGTGAACACACAAATGATAAGAAGGTGAAACCGCCAGGCTAGGAGCAGTGGCTCACGCCTGTAATCCCAGAACTTTGGAAGGAGGAGGCAGGGGGATTGCTTGAGCCCAGGAGTTCAGGAGTTAGAGACCAGCCTGGTAGGGAGACCCTATCCCTACAAATAATTTAAAAAATTAACTGAGCATAGTGGCAGGCACCTGTGGTATCAGCTACTTGGGAAGTTGAAGTGGGAGGATTGGCTGAACTTAGGAGTTTGAGGCTACGGTGAGCCATGATTGCGCCACTGAGCGACAGAGCGAAACTCTGCAAAAAAAATAATAAGGCCGGGCGCGGTGGCTCAAGCCTGTAATCCCAGCACTTTGGGAGGCCGAGACGGGCGGATCATGAGGTCAGGAGATCGAGACCCTCCTGGCTAACACGGTGAAACCCCGTCTCTAATAAAAAATACAAAAAAAAAACTAGCCGGGCGAAGTGGTGGGCGCCTGTAGTCCCAGCTACTCGGGAGGCTGAGGCAGGAGAATGGCATAAACCCAGGAGGCAGAGCTTGCAGTGAGCTGAGATCCGGCCACTGCACTCCAGCCTGGGCGACAGAGCAAGACTCTGTCTCAAAA
>NW_016821812.1:424840-430466 GCF_001698545.2 Rhinopithecus bieti | reverse complement strand
AAAATAATAATAATAATAATAATAATAATAATAATAAAAACCTATTTAGAATGGGAGTTTATATTAAAACATTTCTCCAGACTCACTGATCCTCTGATTGCTTAACTTACAGAAGAAGACTAATCACTTGAAACCTTAATAGGAATAATATGTTTCAACATTGCTGAGGAATTTATTAACTTCCCAGATGAAAATTCTGGGATTAGGTGGTGAATAGAGGAACAGGCAGTGAGGGCCAACGTGCAGAGGTTTGCATTTCATGAAAGGGCTTTGGAAGTATCTGAAATTTGGAGAAATGTACTTAGGAGGTGGGGTCTGTGACAGTTTACGTCTTATATACAGAAGGACAAAATTTCACCCTCTTCCTAGAACATCAGGGAGATGGATTAATGAGAAAGATGTGACTCACCAAGGGCAATATTACATTTGTAAACACTGAAAGAATATGCCAGTTTAGAAACTTATCATCAACCCTGCTTTTCAGATGTTTTATTCTTGTATTTTTTGCACATTTTATTATTTGCTAATGTAATTCTCCTTTCCAAAAAAAAAAATCTGACTTGCTTAAGTGAATGTTTAAAGAAGTTAAAAACTGCACAGTGGAATCCACATTTAGGAAACTCCTTTATAAGCAGAAATATTTGTCTCTTCCTCAAACAGAAATTTCACGTTGCTGTTAAAACAAAGTGACTTGATTTCTTAGATACACTAATAAAACAAACAGTATAATGTATCAACACTTTAGTTATGATTTCTTCTTTTTTATATTTATCTTTTTTGGACAGGATCTTGCTCTGTCACCCAGGCTAGAGTGCAATGGTCATCATCACAGCTTACATCAGCCTCAGCCTCCTGGGCTCAAGTGGCCCTCCCACGTCAGCCCCACAAGTAGCTGAAACCACAGGCATGCACTACCATGCCCAGCTATTTTTTTTATTTATTTATTATTTTTGTAGTCTCACTTTTTTGCCCAGGCTGGTCTTGAACTCTGGGTCTCAAGCGATCCTCCCACCTCGGACTCCCAAAGTGTTGAGATTACAGGCGTGAGCCATTGTGCCTGGCCTTTTTATGACTTCTTGATTCACAGCGAGACATGTACCTCTCACTCAAATCAGAATATTTATATTGATCTGATTTGTATGTTTCTCCTGAGTGAAAAGAGGATGGAAGCCAAGTTATAATGATGAGGTTCCTTGATGAGCAGGGACCTGAATAAAAGGAAGATGGCATATGGTTTTGTTCTGCAGAGGATATGACAATTTGATACATGTCTCTCCACAAAAGGAATGCATATGGGGGCTACAGGTTGAAGATACATGCTAGGAGTTCTCTCCCTGCAGAGTTCCCATTTTTCTCCTTCACTTGCTCATCTCCATTTTGTTGACATAGTCTTTCTTTAGATGTATTAATACCGTTAGCCTGTTTTCCCTAAAATTGTCTGATGACAGGAATCACCTGGAGTGCTTGCCAAAAATAGATTTCTGAATTAGAATCTCTAAGGGAAAGGCCTGGCATTCTGTATACTTAACAAATGCCCCAAGTTGTTCTGACCAGGAAGGTTTGGGGACAATGAGTTGCTCTAGCGCATCTCAAAATGTAACATTCCTACTAACCACCTGCAGCCACCAATTCCGCTGGTGTGGAGAAGGGCTGAGAGAGTCTCCATTTCTAACAAGCTGCCAGGCTTGCAGCCCGAGGACTGCGTTTATTTTATTTTGAGATGGAGTTTTGCTCTTGTTGCCCAGGTTGGAGGGCAATGGCATGATCTTGGCTCACTGCAACCTCCGCCTCCCAGGTTCAACTGATTCTCCTGCCTCAGCCCCCCGAGTAGCTGGGATTACAAGCATGTGCCACCATCCCCAGCTGATTTTGTATTTTTAGTAGAGACAGGGTTTCTCCATGTTGGTCAGTCTGGTCTCGAACTCCCGACCTCAGGTAATCCGCCCATCTCGGCCTCCCAAAATGCTAGGATTACAAGTATGAGCCACCACGCCCAGCCTGAGGACTGCATTTTGAGTGACATGCATCAGTGATTTTCAAAAGGTGATCCAGGGCCAGCAGCAGCAGCACTACCTGGGAAGTTATTAGAAATGCAAACTGTCAGCCCCACCCTACATCTCTGGCATCAGAATCTTGCGGGTGAGGCTCAGCAAGATGTCCAGAGAGATTTTTATACATATGAAAAATCAAGAACCACAGATCAGATCTGTAGTTAGTTAGGCTTAGCTGCTTCTTACTGCTTCTGGCTGGAAAGTTTTTTCACTGGAGATGAACCTTTGAATATTTCTAATCTTATTCGTTGTGTGTACATTTACATAGTTTAACTCCACTTGGGGAGGTGCCTTGCTAGCCCCTTTGTAAAGAGTTCAGGGAATATTGGCAAGAAAGTCATCTTGGGGTATTTTGGGGGAACCTGTTGCTTGTTAGCTTCAAATTTAATGTTTAAAGATCACTACGGAAACTGCATTAGGTTAGAACAGACTTTGCAAATGCAAATGGGAAAGGGACAAGCACACAGACAGCAGTGAGTGAGGCAGCATGGGGTAAAGAGGAGGAGAGGTTTGGTGAGCTTTGGACCTTGGAGAGCAGCTACTCCTCAGCCCCACCCAGCTAGTGGCAGGCTAGGCGGGAATGTGGGCTCAGGGCTGTCACAACTTCCAACTTTTTGCGTGAAATCTCCTGCTTTTGAAATTTTGGCCAACTCTTAGATTCATGGTAAATATTCCGTGTGCCTGACCAAGTTGGCCTTGGTCGGCAGCTCTGCCTTGGAGGAATTAGCTGGGAAGGTGATTCACCAGCCTTGCTGCCCCTCCGTGGGTCACCCTCACAAAGAAGCAAGCCAAGGCTACTCTGCCTATGGAGTAGTGGTTCTTTTGTTTCTTTACTTTCTTAATAAACTTGCTTTAACTTTATAGATTCGTCCTGAATTCTTTCTTGCACGAGATCCAAGAACCCTCTCTTGGGGACTGGATTGAGACCCCTTTCCCGTAACACTATTACTTACTTCTGGGGTTTTCATAAGAATTAATTTACATATGAGAGTTCCCTTCTCTCCCTTGGACACTCTCCCCAGGAGTCCTTTGCTTTCTGTTTTTTGTTTGTTTTTGTTTTTTGAGACATAGTCTCACTCTGTCCCCCAGGCTGGCGTACAGTGGTGCGATCTCAGGTCACTGCAACCTCCGCCTCCCGGGTTCAAGTGATTCTCCTGCCTCAGCCTTCCGACTAGCTGGGACTACAGACATGCACCCCCACCCCTGGCTAATCTTCATATTTTTAGCAGAGACAGGGTTTCACAACATTGGCCAGGATGGTCTCGATCTCTTGACCTCATGATCCTTCCACCTTGGCCTCTCAAAGTGCTGGGATTACAGGCGTGAGCTGCCACACCTGGCAGGTCCTTTGCTTTCAAAACACCATTGAGTATTTCATTGTTGTCAAATTAAATCCAGAGTAGTATCTGAGATTCCATGTCATCTAACATGCTGTGGAAACTACAGAGCCTCCAAACAGGTTTCTACAGAGACTACTACTCTTTGCCTTCCTCAATTAATTACACAGAAAGGATGGGAAAGGTGCACAGGGTGAAGGGGGAGATGAGGAAAATACAAACAAAGAAGCAAGGCAAGCTGAGGTATCACCCAGCTCCAGTGGTCCACCGCTGGGAAACCCAACCACCAATTACTTTCCAGGCCCCATGAAAGGTAAGTCAGCTCCTCGCTCCAAGTAGCAAACTGATCAGCCGAGGGTTAGTGCCCATGGAAATTGTTGGAACGCTTCATGTTGGAAAATGAAGTTTCAGATTGTGTAATCCCTCTAGAAACAAAGAATACTTAACAGGAAAGTAATTCCAGAGGCAGATCCAGGTTTTGCAGGTCCTGAAGCTTATACAATTTGGGGAGAACTTATTTAAGAAAAAGAGTGTGAAATGACATATACAAAAATAGTTTTGAAAGTACACGGCAGTCTTAGCCAAATGTGGTAGAATGTTTACTTTTGAAATTTTACAGCCGGGCGCGGTGGCTCAAGCCTGTAATCCCAGCACTTTGGGAGGCCGAGATGGGCGGATCACGAGGTCAGGAGATCTACACCATCCTGGCTAACACGGTGAAACCCCGTCTCTAATAAAAAATACAAAAAACTAGCCGGGCGAGGTGGCGGGCGGCCTGTAGTCCCAGCTACTCGGGAGGCTAAGACAGGAGAATGGCGGGAACCCGGGAGGCGGAGCTTGCAGTGAGCTGAGATCCGGCCACTGCACTCCAGCCTGGGCAACAGAGTAAGACTCTGTCTCAAAAAAAAAAAAAAAAAAAGAAAGAAATTTTACAAAAATCAAATGACTAGGGACTTGGAAGGAGCCCATACAAGCAGGGGTCCTGGAGGTTCCTAAGTATCCTGGAACATCAGCTTGTGTCCTGGTGACCACTGGAGGGCTGGGAGGGGTAGTGTCCAGAGTGAAAGTGTTGGTGCTCTGGGAAGCTGGTGATGTTCTGTGTCTTGACCTAAGTAGGAAGGTGACTACACAGTGGGTAATTTCACAACAATCTGTTAAGCTGCACACTTGGGTTTTTGCTTTTTTTTTTTTTTTGAGATGGAGTTTCGCTCTTGTTGCCCAGGCTGGAGTGCAATGGCGCAATCTCAGCTCACTGTAACTTCCGCCTCCCAGGTTCAAGTGATTCTCCAATCTCAGCCTCCTGAGTAGCTGGGGTTACAGGCACCTGCCACTACGCCTGGCTGATTTTGGGTATTTTTAAAAGAGATGGGGTTTCACCATGTTGGCCAGGCTGTTCTTGAACTCCTGACCTCAGGTGGTCCACCTGACTTGGCCTCCCAAAGTGCTGGGATTACAGGCATGAGCCAAGGTCCCTGGCTAGTTTTTGCACTTTTATGTATACTTGTTATATTTCATAATTTAAGAAATCATTTGGCCCTTTTCTAAGTTAGGGAAAATACTCATTGGATGAAGTAGGTCTTCAATAAATACTTGTTGAATTTAATGAACGAATGATTTTCAAATATATTCAGAAAATATATAGTAAAGGCCTAAATGTGTAAGGACATGTTATTAAATATTTTATAGTGGCTGGGTGTGGCGGCTCACACCTGTAATCCCAGCACTTTGGGAAGCTGAGGAAAGTAGATCACCTGAGGTCAGGAGTTTGAGACCAGCCTGGCCAACACGGTGAAACCCAATCTCACCAAAAATACAAAAATTAGCGTAGTGGTGTGCACCTGTAATCCCAGCTACTGGGGAGGCTGAGGCAGGAGAATCACTTGAAGCCAGGAGGTGGAGGTTGCAATGAGCTGAGATACCATTGCACTCCAGCCTGGGCAACAAGAGTGAAACTACATCTCAAAAAAAAAAAAAAAAAAAAAAAAGACTGGGTGCAGTGGCTCACACCATCCCAGCACTTTGGGAGGCCGAGGCAGACAGATCACGAGGTTAGGAGATCGAGACCATCCTGGCTAACACAGTGAAACCCCATCTCTACTAAAAAATACAAAAAATTAGCCGGGCGTGGTGGCGGGTGCCTGTAATCCCAGCTACTCGGGATGCTGAGGCAGGAGAATGGTGTGAACCCAGGAGGTGGAGCTTGCAGTGAGCCGAGATCGCGCCACTGCACTCCAGCCT
>NW_016821812.1:401184-424265 GCF_001698545.2 Rhinopithecus bieti | reverse complement strand
ACTCGGGATGCTGAGGCAGGAGAATGCTGGGAACCCAGGAGGGGGAGCTTGCAGTGAGCCGCGAACGCGCCAACGGACTCCAGCCTTGGCAACAGAGCGAGACTCTGTCTCAAAAAAAAAAAAAAAAAAAAGGTATAGTATTATTATAGTATAGTATATTATTTTAAGCAAAAAGAGAAGTAAGATTTAATGAGAGAAAATTATATTTTACTTCATTTTGCCTTTTCTTGGGGGGGACAGGGTCTCTGTCACCCAGGCTGGAGTGCAGTGGTGTGATCGTGGTTCACTGCAACCTCTGCCTCCTGGGGTTAGCAATCCTCCCAACTTAGCCTCCCTAGTAATTGTGACTATTACAGGTGTGCACCACCAAACCCAGCTATTTTTTGCATTTTTTGTGGAGACAGGGTTTTGCCTCATTGCCCAGGCTGGTCTCGAATGCCTGGGCTCAAGTGATCCACCCACCTTGGCCTCCCAAATTGCTGGGATTTCAGGAATGAGCCATTGTGCCTGGCCCTCTATTTTTTTTTTTATCCTACAAACCCATATTTGTCCACTCTAATAAGGAACTAGGATTGGAGGAGAAATGGACAAGAGAAACAGGTAGAGGGAGGTACAACAGGGAACATCCATCATGTGTAGATATTTGAAGTTATTTATCTTGAGTTAATCCAAGGCAATTTTTTTTATTACAATTTATAAAATGCATCTTTCTCCTAAAAGAAATGTTCTCCTACTTTTCTTTGGTGATGATTGATATTGTGTCCAAAGTGACAGAGTACATCACTCTTTGGAAAATCAGTTTCTCAAGTAGTCAGAAATTAGGATAGCCACATGAGAGATTTTTAATAGCCAGAGCTTTCAGATTTGCAATTACCTAATTATACTACATGTGCCATTTTCATTCCTATTTAATTCAAGAAATTAAGGATCTATATTATCCTTGTTTTCAGTATCAAAATCTGAACAGGTAGTGTGATAATTTTTCCTAATTTGTGAATGTGTAGTTACGTAAAACCTTATTAAAGAGCTGTTTTATTATGCGTTTAATTAATTACCTTTGCTGTGAAGTCTGGGCATACATATGGGGGCAAAGCACTCAGAAGGAGGCATAAACAAAACAGTCCCACGGCTCAAGCAGTTGATAATTTACTAGGAAATCAGAAACATAAACCTGAATCAATTAACTTACTAAATAAAGTTTATGTTCTTAAAAAATGTATAAAACATCCAGGGAAATGTAAACACAAACTAGATATTTGAAGACATTCAGGAATTATTCTTTTTTTTTTTTTTTGAGTCTCTCTCTGTCTTGAGACTCCAGGTTCACGCCATTCTCCTGCCTCAGCCTCCCAAGTAGCTGGGACTGCAGGCGCCCGCCACCACGCCCGGCTATTTTTTTTTGAGGATCCAAACCTCCATACTGTTTCTATAGAAACTGCATGAGGCTCTTCAGGATATTCTTATTTTTTATTTTTATTTTTATTTTTTTTTTGAGACGGAGTCTTGCTCTGTCGCCCAGGCTGGAGTGCAGTGGCCGGATCTCAGCTCACTGCAAGCTCCGCCTCCCGGGTTTATGCCATTCTCCTGCCTCAGCCTCCCGAGTAGCTGGGACTACAGGCGCCCACCACCTCGCCCGGCTAGTTTTTTTGTATTTTTTAGTAGAGACGGGGTTTCACCGTGTTAGCCAGGATGGTGTAGATCTCCTGACCTCGTGATCCGCCCACCTGCGCCTCCCAAAGTGCTGGGATTACAGGCAAGAGCCACCACGCCCGACCTCAGGAATTATTCTTAATTTTGTAGGTGAGTTAACGATATTGTAAGTTCTCCCCCTAGAGCCACCTTCTTTTAGAAACATATCCTGAAATACTACAAATCAAATGTTATGATATCTGAGATTTGCATCAAAATTATGCAGATTGGGCGCAGTGACTCACACCTGTAATCCCAGCACTTTGGGAGGCTGGAGTGGGAGGATCACTTGAGTCCAGAAAGTTGAGGCAGTAGTGAGCTGTGATCAAGCCACTGCACTCTAGCCTGGGCAACAGAGCAAGACCCTGTCTCAAAAAAAAAAAAAAAAAAAAAAATGCAGCTCATGGTGAATAAATGAGGTATAGATGAGATGAGGCTGGCCTTGAGTTGATAATTGTAGAAGACAGGTGATGGGTACATGGATAGGAAACCATTCAGTCTACTTTTGCATACGTTTATAAACTTTTAGCATAAAAATTATTACACCTTATTTAATCTTTCTTTCTTTGTGAAATGAAAACACTAAATATTACTGGAGCCTCAGTGATTCGCCATCACCATTTGAAGCTCTCTCAACTTTAAGATCCCAGCAAGCCTGCCTCTTGTTTCCTCCACTGCTTCTATACAGGTCTCAGTATCTGTCCTGTGGTTCTCAGAAGCATGTACCCTGGAGGGATATAATGACAATGGTGTGGTTAGTGAGAAACTGTGATGGCTTGACTCTTGCCTGAACCTTAAAATCTCCACTTATTTAGGAATAAAACAGAAATGGTTCATCTTATGAGTTTCCTCAGAGGCCAGTGAAATCCTGAATTCTCTTGGATGAGAGAAACCTACAAGGATGAACTAACTAAAAGATGTGTCAGTTCTTCTTGTCTCTGATCTTGGTGTCAAGGCTGTTCTGCAGAAGCTAGGGCCCTTTGTCAAAGAACTGAACACTTAAACCTGTCCTAAGAGTTGGAGAAGCTAAAGGAAGATTCAAGGGAAAGAAATTTCAGGCTTGGCTGCTGCTTCCCTTGTGCCCTTCAAATCTCCCAAGAATCTTCCTCAGGGCCCTTCCTAATGGGAAACATACAAGGAAAGGAATACAGGGAAATATAGTTGAGACGCATTCCAAGCCAGCACGAGTTGTGTCCAGACTATAAAGTTCCTGAAAATCAAGCTAAAGAGTTTGGTTGGGCCGGGCACAGTGGCTCATGCCTGTAATCCCACCTGGGAGGCCAAGGTGGGTGGATCACCTGAGGTCAGGAGTTCGAGACCAGCCTGACTAACATGGTGAAACACCGTCTCTACTAAAAATACAAAATTAGCTGGGCTTGGTGGTGCATGCCTGTAAACCCAGCTACTCGGAAGACTGAGGCTGGAGAATCACTTGAACCTGGGAGGTGAAGGTTGCGGTGAGCCAAGATCATGCCGTTGCACTCCAACCTGGGCAACGAGCGAAACTCCGTCTCAAAAAAAAAAAAAAAAAAAAAAAAAAAAAAAGTTTGGTTGATATGGACAATGAGTGGCCACTGAAATCTTTTTTGAGCCATAAGCGACATGAGTGAGGCTGGGCATGGTGGCTCATGCCTGTAATCCCAGCACTCTGGGAGGCTGAGGTGGGGGGATTGCTTGAGCCCAGAAGTTCAAGACCCAGGAGTTCAAAACTAGCCTGGGCAACTTAGGGAGACACTACCTCTACAGAAAATTTAAAAATTAGCTGGGAGTAGGGGTGCGTTCCTGAAGTCCCAGCTACTTGGGAGGCTGAAGTGTGAGGATCACTTGAGCCTAAGAGTTTGAGGCTACAGTGAGCTGTTACTGTGCCACTGCACCGTGGCCTGAGTGACAAGATTGCAGTGGTGAATAGGACAGACTGGAGAGCCTGGTTCTGGTGCCCTGTATATATTTCAGGTGAGGGGTAGCTAGAAGATCTGGAAGGCTCATGTGGAAAAGGAAGAGGCAGAGCAATGACTAGAAATTTTGCTGCTGGGGGCTAGTATGCAAAGCTTGCTTTTGTGTGTTTGGGGGATAAGAGCAGATCTACACACAAAGTATTTCCTGCACTTGACATTGCCTTTGTCCCTCTATTTTTTAAGCCTGGAACATTTAAACTGGGTCAACATCCCAAGTTTGTGACCCTAAACAGGGTCCTGAAGGAGAGGATACCAATGGACGTTTGTCATGTTTTGTGACACTCAATAATAGCAATTGAAAACCCTTACTGTGAGGGAAGGCACTGAGTGGGTGGAGGAAAATACAAAAGCTGGGCTGAAGCAGGAGAAAGCTGGGAACCCTACACAAGGCTAAGCACACCTGGGCTCCTTCCTGGCCCCCAAGAGCTCCGGGGAAATGGGAGAGTTGAACTGGCAAGGAGCAATCCACTCTCACCATCGGCCTCTGGAATCCTGTCAGGAAGAGACCCCTGGACCACAACAAACACTCAATTTGGCAGGGAGAGCTGCTTAGGGAAGTGATAGGGGCAGCACATCAGCGGATGTGGAGTCCAGAAGATTTCATGTGGGAGCATCTGTAGCAGAGCACAGCCAGGGATGTCAATCCCCCTAGATTCAACTTGCTCCCATAAGAGACTTCTGCCCTAGGGGAACTGATGGACCTGAATTCTGCAGGGTGGTCTTGTCCATCAGACAGGGCCAGTTGGACCTGAGCACCCCTTGGTCTGCTGGCACTGTCTGACGGGCCCCAGCCTGGCTATGTCTGCTTGCAAGTCAGCTTCAGGTGCCCTGGGGTCCCACACCATAGCTTCTGCGCTGGTGGACTGTGTGTGACTGGTGGAGAGCTCCAGAGGGGTGGCCTCTACAGACACACACAAGCCCACACACTCCCTCCCCAAACTGCAGCTTCCCCAGGGTCCATAGCAGCTCCCCACATCACTTTGTTGGCACGCGTCTGCCTGGGCGGGTTTTGCGTTCCTTGACCTGCCAGTGTGGGAATGCAACTATCCCCATTCCCCCACTGATCACCATTGCAGATGGTCAGCATCTGCAATGTCCCTGTCAGCATCCCACCCTTCACTCTAGGTGACCACTCCTGTTTGTGGGGCACAGAGAAGGTACCCAGACCTGCACCTGCCAGCACTCTGCCCCCAAGCCAACACCACCTCCAGCACGATCACATGCAGATTCACCAGCAGAGGACCCCTGCACATCCCCAGCTTTGTTGCCTCCACCACTGTGGTGAATACCTACAGGGAGGCAGACACCCTGCCACCTGCTAGCTCTTTGCCACAGCTGCCACTACCACTGCCACTGGCATGTGCAAATGAGGATGGATCTGCTGTCACTGCACTACTAAATGCTTTGGCTGACACCATCCATCAGAGTGTAGTGACCAGCAGTCCGGGAGCACCTCACTCCACCCCCTTACAGTGCAGTGGATTCCTAACCTTGAGGAGTCAGAGAACAAAGTCGGGGCCCAATACAAGTCCCCTAGAGTTAGAGCATACAGTCCAGGAGTTGAGGGCTGAGTGCTGGACCCCTAAAATCTTCCAGAAACAAAACCAGTCAGTGGAATCCACCTTATACCACAGTCAAATCCTCAGGGTCATCAAATAGGATAAAAGAAAAAAATATATACAAAGGTCAGCAACCTCAAAGATTGAATGAAGATGCGGCCACAAATATGAGAAAGAATTAGTGCAAGACAGCTCAGAAAGCCAGAGTACTTTCTTTCCTCCAAATGACTGCATCCCCTCTTCAGCAAGGGTTCTAAACAAGGCTGAGATGGCTGAAATGTCAGAAATAGAATTCAGAATATGGACAAGAATGAAGATCACTGAGCTGCAGGAATATGTTGAAACCCAATCCAAGAAAGCTAAAAATCATGATAAAACAATGCAGGAGTTGACAGAAAAAATAGCCAGTATAGAAAAGAAAATAGCCAATCTGATAGAACTGAAAAACATAATGCAAGAATTTCATAATGCAATCACAAGTATTAATAGCAGAATAGACCAAGCAGAGGAAAGAATCTCAGAGCTTGAAGACTGGCTTTCTGAAATAAGATAGTCAGACAAGAATAGAGAAAAAGGAATGAAAAGGAATGAACTAACCCTCATGTTTAGGTTTAGTTTACGTAATCTTATGTAAGATTATGTAAAAGAGACCAAATCTATGACTCATTGTTATCCCTGAAAGAGATGGGGAGAATAGAACCAACTTGGAAAACATATTTCAAGATATCATTCATGAGAACTTCCCCAACCCAGCTAGAGAGGCCAACATTCAAATTTAGGAAATGCAGAAAACTCCGGTAAGATACTTCACAAGAAGTTCATCCTGGACACACATAATCATCAGATTCTCTGAGGCTGGAATGAAAGAAAAAATGTTAAAGGCAGGTAAAGAGAAAGGCCAGGTTACCTATAAGGGGAAGCCTATCAGATTAACAGCAGACCTCTCAGCAGAAACCTTATAAGCCAGAGGAGACTGGGGACCAATATTCAACATTCTTAAAGAAAAGAAATTCCAACCCAGAATTTCATATCTTGCCAAACTAAGCTTCATAAGCAAAGGAAAAATAAGATCCTTTTTGGACACCTTTTCAGACATGCAAATGCTGAGGGAATTTGTTACCACCAGACCTGCCTTACAAGAGCTCCTGTAGGAAGCACTGACTATGGAAAGGAAAGACCATTACCAGTCACTACAAAAACACACTGAAGTACATAGACCAGTGACACTATAAAGGAACCACATAAACAAGTCTGAGAAATAACCAGCTAACATCATGATAAGAGAATCAAATCCACACATATAGATATTAACCTTGAATGTAAATGGGCCAAATGTCCCAATTAAAAGGTGCAGCATGGCAAGCTGGATAAAGAATCAAGACTCATTGGCATGCTGTCTTCAAGAGACCCATCTCACATGTAATGACGTGCATAGGCTCAAAATAAAAGGATGCAGAAAACTCTACCAAGAAAATGGAAAACAGAAAAAAAGCAGGGGTTGCAATCCTAGTTTCAGACAAAACAGACTTTAAGCCAACAAAGATAAAAAAGACAAAGAAGGACATTACATGATGGTAAAAGGTTCAGTTCAACAAAGAGATCTAACTATCCTAAATATATAAGCAGCCAACACAGGAGCACCCAGATTCATAAAACAAGTACTTAGAGGTCTTCAAATGGCCTTAAACTTCCTCATAATAATGGTGGGAGACTTAAAACCTTGCTGACAATATTAGACAGATCACTGAGACAGAAAATTAACCAAGATATTTAGGATCTGAACTTGGCACTGGACCAAATGGAGTTGATAGACGTCTACAGAACTCTCCACCAAAACCAACTGAATATACATTCTTCTCATTGCCGCCACGTGGCACATACTCTAAAATCATCAAATAATCAGAAGTAAAACATTCCTCAGGAAATAAAAAAGAACTGACATCAAAATAACCAATTTCTCAGACCACGGTGCAATTGAATTATAAATCAAGGCTAAGAAATTCACTCAAAACCATGCAGTTCCATGGTATTTGAATAACCTGCTCCTGAATGACTTATGGGTAAAGAATGAAATCAAGGCAGAGATCAAAAAGTTCTTTGAAACTAATGAGAACAAAGATACAACATACCAGAATCTCTGAGACACAGATAAGGCAATGTTAAAAGGGAAATCTATAGAACTAAATTAATAGAACTAAATTTATAGAACTAATCAGGCTGAGCATGGTGGCTTATGCTAATAATCCCAGCACTTTGGGAGGCTGAGGCAGGCAGATCAGTTGAGCTCAAGACCAGCCTGACCAACATGGTGAACCCTGTCTCTACTAAAAATACAAAAAACTAACGGGGCATGGTGGTGCGTGCCTGTAGTCCCAGTTACTCAGGAGGCTGAGGCAGGAGAATCACTTGAACCTGGCAGGCAGAGGTTGCAGTGAGCAAAGATTATGCCACTGCACTCTAGCCTGGGCAACAGAGTGAGAGACTCCATCTCAAAACAAACAAACAAACAAACAAACAACAACAAAAAAACAAGAACTAAATGCCCATGTCAAAAAGTTAGAAAGATCTCAATTTGACAACCTAGCATCACAGCTAAAAGAACTAGAGACCAAGAGTCCACCAATCCCAAAGCTAGCAGAAGACGAAGAACCAAAATCAGAGCTAAACTGAATGAGATTGAGGCATGAAAAACACTCAAAAGATCAATGAATCCGGGAGCTTTTTTTTGGAAAAAATTGAAACAGACCACTAGCTAGACTAATAAAGAAGAAAACAGAGAAGATTCAAATAAACACAATCAGGGTCAGGCATGGTGACTCACGTCTGTAATCCCAGCACTTTGGGAGGCCGAAGCAGGTGGATCACTTGAGGTCAGGAGTTC
Organism: Rhinopithecus bieti; assembly: GCF_001698545.2. Classification (NCBI taxonomy): domain Eukaryota; kingdom Metazoa; phylum Chordata; class Mammalia; order Primates; family Cercopithecidae; genus Rhinopithecus; species Rhinopithecus bieti. Next base: position 416,181 of record NW_016821812.1, on the reverse strand, counting down.
AGACCAGCCTGGCCAATGTGGTGAAACCCTATCTTTGATAAAAATACAAAAATTAGCTGGCCGTGGTGGCACATGCCTGTAATCCCAGCTACTTGGGAGGCTGAAGCAGGAGAATCACTTGAAGCCGGGAGATGGAGGTTGCAGTGAGCCAAGGTCATGCCACTGCACTCTAGCCTGGGCAACAGAGTGGGACTCTGTCTCAAAAAACAAACAAACACAATCAGAAATGTCAAAGAGGATATTACCCCTGACTCCACAGAAATACAAATAATCATCAGAGAATATTATGAACACCTCCGTGCACATAAACTAGAACATCTAGAAGAAATGGATAAATTCCTGGACACATACAGCTTCCCAAGACTGAATCAGGAAGAAACTGAATCCCTGAACAGACCAATAACAAGCTCTGAAATTAAGTCAGGAATGAATAGCCTACCAACCATAAAAAGCCCAGACCAGATGGATTCACAGCTAGATGCTACCAGCTGTACAAAGAAGAGCTGGTACCATTCCTGCTGAAACTATTCCGAAGAATTGAGGGCCAGGTGCAGCGGCTTACACCTGTAATCCTGGCACTTCGGGAGGCCAAGGCAGGCCGATCACAAGGTCAGGAGTTCGAGACCAGCCTGGACAGCATGGTGAAACCCTGTCTCTACTAAAAACACAAAAATTAGCTGGGCATGGTGGCACGTGCCTGTAATCCCAGCTACTTGGGAGGCTGAGGCAGGAGAATTGCTTGAACCCTGCAGGTGGAGGTTGCAGTGAGCTGAGATTGCGCCACTGTACTCCAGCCTGGGTGACAGAGGGAGACTCCATCTCAAAAGAAAAAAAGAAAAGAGAGAGAGAATTGAGGAGGGGGACTCCTCCCTAACTCATTCATTGAGGCCAGCATCATCCTGATACCAAAATCTAGCAGAGACACAACAAAAAAAGAAAACTTCAGGCCATTATCCTTGATGAATATTGACGCAAAAATCCTCAACAAAATGCTGGCAAACTGAATCCAGCAGCACATTGAAAAGCTTATCCACCACAATCAAGTAGGCTTTATCCCTGGGATGCAAGGTTGGTTCAATATTATTCAAATCAATAAATGCAATTCATCACATAAACAGAACCAAAGACAAAAACCACATGATTATCTCAATAGGTGGAGAAAAGGCTTTCAATAAAATTCAACACCCATTCATGTTAAAACTCTCAATACACTAGGTATTGAAGGAACATACCTCCAAATAATAAGAGCCATCTATGACAAACCCATAGCCAACATCATACTGTATGGGCAAAAGCTGGAAGCAATCCCCCTGAAAACTGGCACAAGAATGCCCTCTCTCACCAATTGTATTCAACGTAGTATTGGAAGTTCTGTCCAGGGCAATCAGGCAAGAGAAAGAAATAAAGGATATCCAAATAGGAAGACAGGAAGTCAAATTATCCCTGTTTGCAGATGACATGATCCTATATCTAGAAAATTACATAGTCTCAGCCCAAAAGCTCCTTAAGCTGATTTAAAAAAAAAAGCAAAAAACAAACAAACAAACAAAAACTTCAGCAAAGTCTCAGGATACAAAATAAATGTGCAAAATCACTAACATTCCTATACACTAATAACAGTGAAGCTGAGAGCCAAATAAGAAATGCAATTCCATTCACAACTGCCACAAAAAAATATAAAATACCTAGGAATACAGCTAACCAGGGAGGTGAAAAATCTCTACAAGGAGAACTATAAAACACTGCTCAAAGAAACCGGAGATGATACAAAGAGAAAAATATTCCATGCTCATGGATAGGAAGAACTGATATCCTTATATAACCGATAACCCTAACTGTATAAAGCAATTTATAGATTCAACGCTATTCCTATTAAATTATCATTGACATTCTTTGCAGAACTAGAAAAAACTAACCAGGCATGGTAGCATGCACCAGTAGCCCTGGCTACTTGGGAGGCTGAGGCAAGAGAATTGCTTGAACCCAGGAAGTAGAGGTTGCAGTGAGCCAAAATAGTGCCACTGCACTCCAGCCTGGGTGACAGAGTGAGACTCTCTCAAAAAACAAACAAACAAACAACAACAACAACAACAACAAAAAAAAACACTAGAAAAAACTATTTTAAAATTCATATGGAACCAAAAAAGAGCCCAAATAGACAAGGCAATCCTAACCAAAAAGAACAAAACTGGGTCGGGTGTGGGGGCTCACTCCTGTAATCCCACCACTTTGGGAGGCCGAGGCAGGTGGATCACCTGAGGTCAGGAGTTTGAGACCAGCCTGGTCAACATGGTGAAACCTTGTCTCTACTAAAAATAAAAAATTAGCTGGGTGTGGTGGTGCACGCCTGTAGTCCTAGCTACTCAGGAAGCTGAGGCAGGAGAATCGCTTGAACCTGGGAGGTGGAGGTTGCAGTGAACCAAGATCATGCCACTGCACTCCAGCCTGGGAGGTTGCAGTGAACTGAGACTGTGCCACCACACTCCAATAAATAAATAAATAAATAAATAAATAAGAAGAACAAAACTGGAGGCATCAAGTTAACAATCTTCAAACTATACTACAGGGCTATAGTAATCAAAACAGCATGGTACTGTTACAAAAACAGAAACATAGACCAATAGAAAAGAATAGAAATAACACAAGAAATAAGACCGCAAGCCTATAACTATCTGATCTTCAATAAACTTGACAAAAACAAGCAATGGGGAAATGATTCCCTGTTCAATAAATGGTGTTGGGATTACTGGCTAGTCATAAGCAGAAGATTGAAACTAGACCTCTTCCTTACACTATATACAAAAATTAACTCAAGATGGATTAAACACTTGAACATAAAACCCAAAACTATAAAAATCTGAAAGACAACCTAGGCAACATGTTCTGGGCGTAGGAACGGGCAAAGATTTCCTGACAAAGATGCCAAAAGCAATGCGACAAAAGCAAAAATTGACAAATGGGATCTAATAAAATTAAAGAGCTTCTGCACAGCCAAGGATACTATCAACAGAGTGAACAGACAACAGAATGGGAGAAAAATGTTGCAAATTATGTGTCTGACAAAGGTCTAATATCCAGCATCTATAAGACACTTAAATTTACAAGAAAAAAAAAACCCAAACCCATTAAAAAGTGGGCAAAGGACATGAACAGACACTTTTTAAAAGAAGACACACATGCCTCCAATAATCATATGAAGAAAAGCTCAGCATCACTGATCATTAGGGAAATGCAAATCAAAACCACAATGAGATACCATCTTACACCAGTCAGGATGGCTATTAATGAAAAGTCAAAAAATAACAGATGCTGGTGAGTAAATAGAAAAAAAGAAATGCTTATGCACAGTTGTTGAAAGTGTAAATTAGTTCAATCATTGTGGAAAGCAGTGTGATGATTCCTCAAAGACCTAAAATAGAAATCGCATCCCATCCAGTAATCCTATCATTGGGCATACACCCAAAGCAATATAAATCACTCTATCATAAAGACACATGCACACGTATATTTATGGCAACACTATTCACAATTGCAAAGACATGGAATCAACCTAAATGTCCATCAATGGTAGACTGGATAAAGAAAACATGGTACATATATACCATGGAATACTATGCAGCCGTTAAAAAAAATGAGATCATATCCTTTGCAGGAACATGGATGGAGCTGGAGGCCATTATGCTTAGCAAACTAACACAGGAACAGAAAACCAAATACTCCATGTTCTTACTTGTAAATGGGAGCTAAATGACGAGAACACATGGACACATGGAGGTGAGCAACACACACTGGGCCCTATCAGAGAGTGGAGTCTTGGAGGAGGGAGAGGATCAGAAAAAATAACAAATAGATACTAGGCTTAGTACCTGGGTGATTAAATTATCTGTACAACAAGCCCCTGTGGCGAGGTGGCTCACACCTGTAATCCCAGCACTTTGGGAGGCTTAGGCAGGCAGATTACCTGAGGTCAGGAGTTCGAGACCAGCCTGGCCAACATGGTGAAACCTTGTCTCTACCTGTAATCCCAGCTACTCGGGAGGCTGAGGCAGGAGAATTGCTTGAATCCGGGACCCGGAGGTTGCAGCGAGCCGAGATCCTGCCACTCCACTCCAGCCTGGGTGACAGAGCCAGACTCCATCTCAAAACGACAACAACAACAACCAAAAAAAAAAAAAAAAAAAAAAAAAAAAAAAAAAACCCATGATACAAGTTTACCTGTATAACAAACCTATAACCTTGAACATAACAGCTAAATTTTTAAAAATGTAAATTACAACAGCAGGATATTGTTATTTTTACCTATTAGATTGGCAACAAGTAAAGGGGATTACAAAAATATGGATTTGGCAAGATTTGTAGGAAATGTATAAAATCACACATACTGGTAATGGGAGTACAAACTGGCATAACTTTTCTGACGGTCAATTTAGTAAAGCATTAATATCTGTTAAAATATCCTTTAATTCAGACATTCCTCTCTAAAGAGGTTTTTTTTTTGTTGTTGTTGTTGTTTTTGAGACAGATTCTCGCTCTGTTGCCCAGGCTGGAGTGTAGTGGCCAACCTCCGCTCACTGCAACCTCCACCTCCCGGGTTTACGCCATTCTCCTGCCTCAGCCTCCCAAGTAGCTGGGACTACAGGCACCTGCCACCATGCCCAGCTAATTTTTTTTGTATTTTTGGTAGAGACAGGGTTTCACCGTGTTAGCCAGGATGGTCTTGATCTCCTGACCTCGTGATCCGCCTGCCTCGGCCTCCCAAAGTGCTGGAATTACAGGGGTGAGCCACTGCACCCGGCCTTGAAGAGTTTTTTTGTACAGATATATCCACACAGGCACTCCAGGATGTATGACTAAAAATATTCATTGTAGTATCACTTGGAAAAGAAATTTTAAAAATAAAATGAATAAAATAAAATAAAATTGGATTTCTTGTCTTACTATTGAGTTTTTAAAGTCTTTAACATATTCTGGATATAAGTCCTTTATCAGTTATATGATTCATTGTCTGGCTTGTTTTTTTTCTCTCTCTCTCTCTCTTTTTTTTTTTAAGACGGAATCTCACTATGTTGTCCAGGCTGGAGTGAAGTGGTGCAATCTCGGCTCACTGCAACCTCCGCCTCCTGGGTTCAAGCGATTCTCCTGCTTCAGCCTCCTGAGTAGCTAAGACTACAGGCACCCGCCACCACGCCCAGCTAATTTTTGTAGTTTTAATAGAGACGAGTTTCATCATGTTGGCCAGGATGGTCTCAATCTCTTGACCTTGTAATCCTCCCGCCTCCCAAGGTGCTGGGATTACAGGGGTGAGCCACCGCGCCCAGGTGTTATTTGACTTTTTAAATGATGTCTTTTAAAGCGCAAAATTTCCAATTTTGATGAAGTCAAATCATCCGGCTGGGCGCAGTGGCTCACGCCTGTAATCCCAGCACTTTGGGAGGCCGAGGTGGGTGGATCACGTCAGGAGATCAAGACCATCCTGGATAACACGGTGAAACCCCATCTCTATCAAAAATACAAAAAATTAGGCCAGGCGCGGTGGCTCACGCCTGTAATCCCAGCACTTTGGGAGGCTGAGGCGGGTGGATCACAAGGTCAGGAGATCGAGACCACGGTGAAACCCCGTCTCTACTAAAAACACAAAAAATTAGCCGGGCGCGGTTGCGGGAGCCTGTAGTCCCAGCTACTCGGCAGGCTGAGGCACGAGAATGGCGTGAACCCGGGCGGCGGAGCTTGCAGTGAGCCGAGATGCGCCACTGCACTCCAGCCTGGGCAAGAGAGTGAGACTTCGTCTTAAAAAAAAGAAAAAGGCCGGGCGCGGTGGCTCAAGCCTGTAATCCCAGCACTTTGGGAGGCCGAGACGGGTGGATCACGAGGTCAGGAGATCGAGACAATCCTGGCTAACACGGTGAAACCCCGTCTCTACTAAAAATTACAAAAAAACTAGCCGGGCGCAGTGGCGGGCGCCTGTAGTCCCAGCTACTCGGGAGGCTGAGGCAGGAGAATGGCGGGAACCCGGAAGGCGGAGCTTGCAGTGAGCTGAGATACGGCCACTGCACTCCAGCCTGGGCGACAGAGCGAGACTCCGTCTCAAAAAAAAAAAGAAAAGAAAAGAAAAGAAAAGAAAATCATCCATCTGAAGGATTGGGATCAACCTGTAGATCCTTCTCAGGCACAAAACAACCAACCCAACAAAACACCTGGCTCATTGGTGGTGAACTAGGAAGCTGGGCTCCGTGCCATAGACTTCACCCAAGGTATGTTGCTCCATCACTCTTGCACAGACTGAGCGAGGGATTCTCTTACACATTTCACAGCTATGCTGTTACTCTGTAGGGCTGTATCCTATTGATCAAGAATGAAAATAATCCCTTCTTCTCTCTTAACCCCTCCCACGTGGTGGCAGTTCTTTCCAGCTAGACCTGATCTGCCTATTGTGCTGTCACCAACACCTCCCCAGAGCTCACCCTGGCAGGCTTGACATGGACCTTCCTGCCTCCTCCTCTCTCCTCAGCTCCCATCTCCTGCATCTCCCTTCTGTGGTCAGGCTGTCCACAAAATTATTTTGCTTCAATGTGGTGATCTGTGGCCACAGCATTTTCCTCTATTTTATACCATTGATCAATTAAGAGCTGCTATGTTACATTTGATCTCTATTCTCTCTCTCTTTTTTTTTTTTTTGAGATGGAGTCTTGCTCTGTTGCTCAGACTGGAGTGCAGTGGCGTAGTCTCAGCTCACTGCAACCTCTGCCTCCAGGATTCAGGTGATTCTCTTGCTGCAGCGTCCTGAGTAGCTGGGATTACAGGCGTGCACCACCATGCCCAGTTAATTTTTGTATTTTTAGTAGAGATGCGGTTTCACCACGTTGGTCAGGCTGGTTTCGAACTCCTGACCTCTTGATCCGCCTGCCTCGGCCTCCTGAAGTGCTGGGATTATAGGCGTAAGCCACCGTGTTGGGCCACATTTGATCTCTAAAGACCTTTGCCCTGTCATCTCCCTGCCCAAATGTCCTGAAGGAGTCTCTCTCATCTCCCACAACAGATTAAGCTGTTTGGGCTGCACCTTTATTTGTGCGTTTGTGTGTGTGTGACCTTTAGACTCTCTCATTGATTTCTTTTTTTTTTGAGACAGAGTCTCACACCATTGCCCAGGCTGGAGTGCAGTGGCATGATCTCGGCTCACTGCAACCTCCACCTCCCAGGTTCAAGCAATTTTCCTGCCTCAGCCTCCCAAGTAGCTGGGATTACAGGTGCCTGCCATCACACCCAGCTAATTGTTTTAAATTTTTATTTCTAGTAGAGATGGTGTTTCACTATGTTGTCCAGGCTGGTCTCGAACTCCTGACCTCATGATCCACCCGCCTCGGCCTCCCAAAGTGCCGGGATTACAGGCTTGAGTCACCATGCCTGGCCCCTTCATTGATTTCTTTTGGTGCATACATTCTCAAAATGCTCATCTCACAATATTAGCATTGTGTTATTTTTATTGTTTTTTTTTTTAATTCTCTTTCACAGTGCTATAGGCTAACCTGACCCTGATACTAACTTTTGGTTTTATAATATTTGTACAAAAACCTTCCCTTTCTCCAAACTCTTCTCTCTTCATCCAGCCCAAATAATTTCTTTTAAAAGTGTGACATATCACGAAGGCAATGGAGAAAACAACATTTCTTTATTTACTGCATAGCCCCACAAAAAACACCTCGAAACTCTAAAGTGCTTGTGAAATGTGTTTCTGAGTTTCATGTGTCTTATTTTGATTGAAAAATCCCTGTGCAGAAACCACATTGAACAGGATGACATGCTCAGGGTCAAGCAAATTATAGGTGCTTGGAAGATTTTATAAATGTGTATAAGTGGTTTTCCTAGTTTGCTATCTACACTGAAAACATTCATCCAAGAGATATTTATTTTTTAAGAATTATTATTATTTCCCCTTACCACATGCTTTTTTGTAGTTGAACTATGCTAACTTTCCAAATACTAAATATTTCTGTGCTTACTCTTGGTTATATATAAATATTTCAGGTTTGTTTCGATTTTCACTTATTTCTTGAAGTTAAGAGTACTTATTACTCTCAATTGTTGAGCATCTACTCCAGCACAGCCACTGCTGAAGCACATGCTGGTCAATATGGTAGCCACTACCAACTGAGGCAACTGAACACTTAAAATATGGCTCGTCCAAATGAAGATATACGTTAGGCGTAATAATATACACATCAAATTTCAAAGACATACTTTGCAAAAAGAATATAATATATGTCATTGATATTTTATATTGAGCACACGTTGAAATGCTGATATTTTGAATATCTTGGGTTAAATAAGATGCTAGAAACAGGCCGGGTGCAGTGGCTCATGCTTGTAATCCCAGCACTTTGGGAGGCCAAGGCGGGCAGATCACTTGAGATCAGGAGTTCGAGAACAGCCTGGCCAACATGGCGAAATCCCTTCTCTACTAAGAACACATAAATTAGCCGGGTGTGTTGGTGGGCGCCTGTAATCCCAGCTACTTGGGAGACTGAGGTGGGAGAATCACTTGAACCTGAGAGGCAGAGGTTGCAGTGAGCCGAGACTGAACCACTGCACTCCAGCCTGGGCAACAGAGAGAGACACTGTCTCAAATATTAAAAAAATTAAAAAAAAAAAAATGCTAGAAACAAAACAGGTGAAGCCTATTGTTTCTTTTTACATTTATTTTACATTTGCTAGTTCATTTATTTATTTTTTTGAAACCGAGTTTCGCTCTTTCACCCAGGCTGGAACCAATTGGCATGATCTCGGCTCACTGCAACCTCCACCCTCCGGGTTCAAGCGATTCTCTTGCCTCAGCCTCCTGAGGAGCTGGGATTATAGGCACCCGCCACCATGCCTGGCTCATTTGTGTATTTTTAGTAGAGACAGCGTTTTGCCATGTTGGCCAGGCTGGTCTCAAACTCCTGACCTCGGGTGATCCACCAGCCTCGGCCTCCCAAAGTGCTGGGATTACAGGCGTCAGCCACCGCGCCTGGCCCATTTGCTAGTTTATTTAAAATACATAATAAAGGATACAGAAGACAATTTAGATGAAGAGAAGCACAGGGCAAGGCATTGTAGGAGAAGGTGCAGAGCTTTCATGCTCTCTCCGGGGTGACGCTCTGCAGGCACCTCCACGTGTTCAGGATTCAGGATGCTCCTTACTTTGTAAAATGACACAACAAGGAAAGGTAAACTTTCTTATTTGCCCGGTATTTGTGGCTTGCATCATATTTGTCAGACAGTGCTGGTCTCAGTACTTCATATATTTATAGTGAATGAATGAATGAAAAAATGCAACTGGCTATACTTTTCTGATCTTTGAGGGCAGCTCACAATAGTCTACCAGGAAGGAATCAAACAAAGTTATGGTTTGACGGAAATTTATTGTAATTCATCTCCATCTCATTTTGTAATTGAGAATGCTGAGGTTCAGAGATATGTTCATGCTTTATATACTATCCATGGAACAGACAGGAAAGTGGGGGGTGATTCAATACCACCATCCCTCTGTCATCATCGGTGGAAAATGTCTCAGTGAGGATTTCCAAAAGTATCCAGGGACAAATGTCCAGGATTCTAGAGGACCCTCTAGCTTGCTACCTGTGGAACTGTTTCACTCATTATGGTTTCAATGAATTCATTCTCTGCAACTGACTGGAGCTGTCAAGGACAAACACCTCAGGCTGAGCCTTGGTCTCATCTAGGAGTGGCCAAGCTGGGGTGGGTAGGGAGGTCCAGGGTAGACGCTCTGGGACAGTGGGACATTGTGACATCATCATTGGTGGTCTTGGACAGTTTCTCATTGCTGGGTCTCCAGTCCTAGCTGTTACTGCAAGCCCATCCCTCTACCATGAGGGTGGAGGAGTTAAAATCCACAGATCCACATGTACCTTGAGGCGACAGACTGGCTCTGGTGAATATTCCCATTTTCCTATTTAGAAGTTGACCCACTGAAATACTGCTGTTGTTGGTTCTTTTGTATGAAAGGACTAATGGTGCCCAATTTCCTAGGGGCAGTTCCTGAGGTGTACCCCTTCATCCTGATTAAGAATCCCTTTTATAATGGTTCTTATTTATTTACTTTTAATTTTATTTTTTATTTTCTGAGACAGAGTTTTGCTCTTGTTGACCAGGCTGAAGTGCAATGGTGCGATCTTGGCTCACTGCAACCTCCGCCTCCCGTGTTCAAGCGATTCTCCTGCCTCAGCCTTCCGAGTAGCTGGGATTACAGGCATGTGCCACCACACCTAGCTAAATTTGTATTTTTAGTAGAGACAGGGTTTCTCCATGTTGGTCAGGCTGGTCTCGAACTCCCAACCTCAGGTGATCCGCCCGCCTCGGCCTCCCAAAGTGCTGGGATTACAGGTGTGAGCCACTGCGTCTGGCCTTAGAATGGTTCTTAACGTGGAGGAAAGAAGCCCATGCAGTCATTCCTTTGGCATCACCAGTAACACTGGCAGGTGAGCCAAAAGGTTCTTCTGCTTCTAGCCTCCACTCTGATAAGTTTCGTATGAGCTTTGAAACCGTGGCTTTCATGTTAGACTTCCTGTGGCTTCACTAGGGCCCACTCTGCCTGAGGCCTAATCCTGTCTGCTTTACCCTTTAAAACATGGTTATAATTCTGAATTCATAAGATCTAAATGCCATGTTTTACTGAAAACAGAATAGGCTCCATCAGTCAATCGCATTTACCCTTATGTATTTATAAATCAGCAAGCTTGAATCCAATAAGGACATTAGTGTAAATGTTGGGCAAAATTGAGAGCACCCAAGTTAAGTGTGGGATGGTGGTGGCTGTGTATCTCAGACTAGTGGCTTTGAACTGTGGCTGTGTATAATCACCCTGTAGGCTTAATTTTAGCTAGATGAACTACCAGAAATGTTAGCAATCTGTCTTTTCAGATTACTTCTGCTCTTTCTGCTAAAGACAGATTCTAGAAGTATGAAATCCTCACTTTTACATGTTTCTTTGAGCAGAACTGCAACTATTTTATCAGTGAATATTATGTCTTAATATGAAATTTTAAGCTTCTGTGGCAACAAGTATTTACACATTTATGAGCACTGTATTAATTTTTTCATTGTTCTAGGGATACGGTGAGAGGGCGTGTGTGTGTATGTGTTGGGGTGGGAGGGGGTAGAGAGAGGAGGAGAGATAGAGAGACAAGATAGTCAATTTTGGCTAGATGTTTCCATCTTATTTCTTATTATTGTACTGAGATTGTTACTATGGAAAAGTCATTAGAACTCCTGTACTTGAAAAAACTCAAAGCCTTAATTTAAATATCTGAAACATGACAAACAAGTAATATGAGCATATTAGTTAATATTATTTTGTTAAATATTGTAATTTATGCTTTATCTTCAGGATGCTTTTGTACTTAAAAAATAATCAGGACAATTTTAACAAATATGTTTATCTCACCCAATCACGACGATTGAGTAATAATTCTCCATTTCACATTCAGTACTGAGCCAGGAAGTACAGTAATGGATACAGTTGCTACTACATTTACCATCTGACCATATGGTGTAACATACATCTGCCAAGGAGGACAAGCATTCCTTTACAATAACAAACAATATAGGCACTGTCTTAAGACAGACATCAGTTACATAACTCTTTCTTTTCATTAATTTATCCCACTCTGACTATGCAGCACATACATGTCAGGCACTCACTTTGACACTGAAAACCCAAAGAATTGTGCAACCAGGACTCTGACCTTAAGCAGTGCAGTCCAGCAGGGGAGATGGTCATGTAGGCAAATGCTTATCATATGATGTCATAAGTACAACAGAAGTACATGTAAGGTGTCAAGAGAAATGCAGGGAGAGAAACTTGCCTAACTGCTGGAATCCAAGGATCAGGTCAGGAGACAATCATAGAGAAGATGGTCTTTGAGTTGAGTACTGACATCTTGGTGGGAAATGTAATGTGGCAGTCAAGAGAACAGACTCTGTAGCCAGACTACTGGATTTCAAATCCTGGCTCTACTACTTGCTATTTAGGGAATCTATTTTTTTTTTTTTTTCTTTGAGGCAGAGTCTCACTCTTGTTGCCCAGGCTGGAGTGCAGTGGCGCGATCTCAGCTCATTACAACCTCCGCCTCCAGGGTTCAAACAATTCTCCTGCCTCAGCCTCCTGAGTAGCTGGAATTACAGGCATGCATAACCATGCCCGGTTAAATTTTGTACTTTTAGTAGAGACGGGGTTTCGCCATGTTGGCCAGGCTGGTCTTAAACTCCTGAACTTAAGTTATCTGCCCACCTTGGCCTCCCAAAGTGCTGGGACTACAGGCATGAGCCACTGCGCCTGGCCTAGCTAGGGAATCTTAGGCATATTGTTGAATCTCTCTGTGCCTTTGTAGGATGGGCGTAATAACTGGGCATGCTCATAGGGTAGAAGTGAGAATTATATGAGTTAGTATGTGTCACAATGAGGATTACATAAATCAGTATGTGTCATGGGCTTTCCATGTATCAGACACATGGAAAGCCCTCAGTCAGTATTAGCTAGGAAGCCAGGGATAGGAGAATCGGAGAAAGCAAGGAAACATGCAGAGGTATGGCAGTCTTGGTTTGTGAAAACTGAAATATAAGGTGCATTTGGGTGGAGGGTGGTGGAAAATGGCAATGGGAGCGGATGGATTAGAGAGAACTTCAATGCCATGCCAAAGAGGCTTATGCTTATGCAGCCCCTGGAGAATTTTAAGGACAAATTCAAATTTGCATTATAGAAAGACAACCATGGAGCAGTGGAGAAGTAGAGGCTGGAAGATTAGGTAAGAAGTTATTGAGAAGATGAGGAGAGATGATAAAGAAAAATCCCAGTACTTTGGAAGACTGAGGTGGGCAGATCATGAGTTCAGGAGTTCGAGACCAGCCTGACATACATAGTAAAACCCTGTCTCTACTAAATATGCAAAAATTAGCTGGATGTGGTGGCACGCACCTGTAATCCCAGCTACTCGGGAGGCTGAGGCAGGAGAACTGCTTGAACCTGGGAGGCGGAGGTTGCAGTGAGCCAAGATTGCACCATTGTACTCCAGCCTGGGTGACAGAGCTAGACTCCATGTCAAACAACAACAAAAAGAACTGGCTAAGAAATAGTAGGCTGCAGATTAAAAAGTCATTTAGGAGGGAAAATTGATGAGATGTGGAGTAAGGGGATGAGGCAGGAAGAGTGGTGGATGATTCTTAGATTTCTAGTTTGGATGATTTGATGAAAAGCCAGGAGGAAAAGTGGGTTTGGGGATAAGGTTTTAGATTTCGTGAGCTTGATGGACCTGTGGAATGACCAGAATGAGTGTTTAGGTCTGCCACTTGGGGACTGGAAGTCAAGATTTGGGATTCCTCCGGATATGGGCAGTACTTGACATCGTGGGAATGTGACAGCGTGACACAGGTTGTATACAGAAGGATGTTCAGGAATGGTCAGGAAAGCCCAAAGAGAGAACAGCCAGCAAAGGAGAGTGGTCACAGAGCAAAGAGGAGATGCAGGAGAAGGTAGAGTCATGGAAAATGAACAGGAAATTCAAGGAGGAAGTGTTCAAATGCAGGTGAGAGGTCAATTAGAATAACTAAGGCCTGTACCTTGGTAGAGCTTAGGAAAACCCACAAACGATTATTTCAATGGAGTAGAACAGAGTGGAGCAACAGACACATGAATCCTCTTCATTAACACCCTAGGTGTTATGTTAATACTTTAGGTCAAAAGCTAGGTAATTCATGGACAACATCCATGTACATAGTCGTTTCAGGCTTGCTGCATGAGGCAGATCTGGCTTGTCCCTGCAGGACTGTTTACTCAGAGCCCAGCAAGGAGCTTGGCACATTCACATGCACCCATTAAATATTGGGGTAAAGAATGGATGAACGGTTTGTGGAGGCCAGAAACCTGCCTTGGTACAGCGGTGGAAGCTCCCAGTACATGGCTAGCTCCAGAAATTCAGGAGGCCTTTGCGAGTTACCACAGAAGTTCTGTTGTTTTGATAAGAACAAATTCGTTAGTTATAGGGTTGATCTGGTCTTTTAATGCCTGTGCTGGTGATGATGGTGATAACGGGTCTACTCAGGTGGGTCTTGTTCTGAAACATAGGTAAGCTCTCGGTCCAGTTTCAGATGTGATTTTCTGAGTGGGTTTGCTTTCTTAGCTGTTTTATTTCCTTCCTGTGTGAAGGTGTCTTACCTCTCCAATTGGATACTACATTTCTGAAGGGCAAGGACCACTCACTCCACAGGAGCCTTCTGTCCACTTGCAGCACGAATTTCTCCACTTGATCCTCAGCTCAGAATCCTAGTGCTCCTCAGCCTCGGCCAACTTAGCGCCCAGAGCAGGTCACACCTGGACTGTCCGCCCTGCCTGACTCGACCCTCAGTGAAAAAATGTGTAGTTGCTTCCCGAAACTTACCCTGGACAGGCCGAACTGAGGGGATACTGAAAGCTAGCAGTAGGCAGGCCACCTGGACTCCCGCAGCCGGGCCTTGGGTCCCAGTGCACCCCACCCCATCCCACTCTAGGGTTGCCCCACTGTCTCCCAGCTGACACAGGTGTGGGGAGACCCTGGGCCTCACTAACGGAGTGACAGCTACCGCAGGGCTGGACTAAGGTCTCCCCTGGGATGCCCAAGCGAGGGAACGGATGTAAGTCTGATACTGAGATTGCGGGGGGAAAAAAAGAAAACACGGGGCGGGGGTAGGTGTTTCCACTCTCTTCTCTCTTTTTTTGGTACTGATGGGGAGGGGAGGTCTGGGATGGATGAAGCTCCTTAAACATCCGTTTCAGCCGCCCCCAGCTGCTCAACTTATCGGCCGCCGTTCGTCCCCGCTTCCAGCCCGCGTAGACCCGGCCGTGACCGTCCGGAAGGAACCGCGTAGGAAACGGAGGTGGGGTGTCCCCCGGCGCCCCCACTAGAGACCGCCCGGCGCGGCAGGAGGATGTCGGCGCGCGGAGGGCTTGCGTCGCCCGCCCCTCCCCCG
>NW_016821812.1:394775-400694 GCF_001698545.2 Rhinopithecus bieti | reverse complement strand
CGCCCTCCGCCCCGCGGTGACCCTGCAGCCCCGAGCCTCGGCCCGCGGCCTCCGTCCCGCTCCCAGGCGGGGGCTCTCCTGCCTGCCTCTCCCTTCCTCCTTCGCCCCTTCCCGCCCGGGCGCCGCCGCTACGCGAGAGCCGAGGAGGCGGAGCGGAGCCGGGCCTAGTCGGGAGCCCCGGGGAGTTTGGGGCGCGGGGAGCGGCCCCGGTGCCCCTCGTCGGGGCCCGGCACGGGTGGGGGAGGCGTTGGGGCGGGGGGAGGGGATGGGGCAACGGCCCTGCCCCTGCCCCTCTGCCGGCTCCATTGTGTCTGGCCGGGGACTGGGGTCTGGGGTTCCGGGTGAGTAGCCTCCCCCCGCCCCGAAGCCGGGGCTTCCCTCTTCGCCCGGCCGGGGAGAAGGAAAGACTTTCCCGGCGCGCCTCTCCCTCCTCCGCTCCCGGCTCCAGTACCCCGCAAGTCTCCCAGGCAGTTTTGCTTGGGGCGGGGTATCAGCCCTTTTCCTTTCTCCATCACCTCTCGAGGCGTCCCATGCTTTTGGAGAAGGAGAGTTTCCTCGGCCAGTTGGTGGAGGTTATATTTACCTCTCTACTGAAAACATGGGAGACTGCTGAGCTTGGGGAGGGGTACGGAAGTGCAACCTGTTCTCATTTCATAAAATTAGGGAACACAGACTAGCGAGCGCCCTGTCGAGCACCTATTTTATTTGCTTGAGGGTGGGAGGAGTAATTGCTTTATTATAGTAGTTAAGGGCCATTTGGGATTTTTTTTTTTTTTTAAACAGTTTCTAAAGTTAATCTCTTTTTTGTTTGAAAAAAAAAAAAAAAAAAAAAAGAAAGTCCTTGGCTTGCAGACCCTTGTGGTCGAGTTGTTTACTTTGGTAATTAAGTACTTGACTCTGCTGGACGCTCTTCGTGTTTCAGAAGCGCTGTTTGGCATTGTACAGTCTGAGCGTGAGTTGAATTCCGTGCAGGTTACTGTATGAATAGTAAAAATGATATTGTTGTCCTTTTGCTCATGGGGAACATAAAGGCCTCTTTGAGGAGGGTGTGTGTGTGCGCGCCTGTGTTAAGGGAATGCCCCAGTGGCTTTGTTTTTAGTTGGTCTTATTTTTGCTGAACGACACTTCTAGTCCCATCCTCCAGCTTGGCAGTATTTTGTTGTCATGTATGGATATATGGTTTAGTCTGTCACATATTTAACATTTATGTTCAGTGGCAAGTTGTATAGGAATTTAGAGTTTGAATTTGTAAGAAAACTTTCCTGTAAAGTGCAGGTTAATGTATGGATTAGTATTACAGTGTTCAGAGATCCACCAGGCAGTCTAAACAGTTTCTAGTTTCTTAAGTATTTACATGGTCGTAGGCATTACTCCTGAAGTTTTCAGACTCTTAGCATTTAGATGAGTATAGTAAGCTCGAAGTAATGACATTAATTCCCTGGGAAGCACTCAGGCACAGCTGAAATGTGTGCTCTTCAGGATGGTTCCAGATCCGTATCATCCCCTAGAATCTGGAGTCATCACCTGTTCAGGAATTCAGGATTCAAGTGGTTCATACGAGAGTTCAGCTTGTAAGCTTCTATTCTTTTGGTTAATATTAAAATTAGCTACTTTTGAAACTTAGCTATAACCCATGTAATTCTACCATTGGTGACAAGATATTAAAAACATATCCTGTGGCTGAACTCAGTTTATGTCATGAGAATTGTGATATTCTCTGGTTTAGAAACTCACCATGGGGGGCAGGGCACGGTGGCTCATGCCTGTAATCCCAGCACCCTGGGTCACCAAAGCAGGAGAATTGCTTGAGAGCCTAGGAGTTTGAGACCAGCCTGGGCAGCATAGTGAGACTCCATCCCAAGGGGAAAAAAAGTGAAATTACCCAAGCATACTGGTGCTAGCCTGTGCTTGCAGCTACTCCAGAGGATGAGGTGGGAGGATTACTTGAGCTGGGAGGTTGAGGCTGCTGTGAGCCCTGCCACTGCACCTCTCCAGCCTGGCTAACAGACCTTGTCTCTTAAAAAATATAATAAGAAAGGAAAGAGACTCACCACTGGCCCTAATAGAAGTTAGGCAGTAAGAATTTTATAGTTAAGAAGTTGTTTCGTTATAAACTTATCTTACATATAATTGTTTCTTTATACAGTTTTGGGGCTGTGAGTTTTTTGGTGTCTGTAGCTGCGGCCCATTTCTAGAGTACATGTTATTGTCAGTTCTAGAGCAAACTTAAATGATGGGATATTTGAAATATTTTGTGTAAGTAAAAAAGTTGTTCTGTTAACTTATTCCTTCCCCCCTGAAAATGACTCCCAAACTAGATAATATTCTGTGACTTTGGAACTTTTTTTTTTGAGATGGAGTTTTTGCTCTCTTGCCCAGGCTGGAGTGCAATGGTGCAATCTTGGCTCACTGCAACCTGCGCCTCCTGGGTTCAAGCGATTCTCCAGCCTAAGCCTCCCAAGTAGCTGGGATTGCAGGCGTCCGCCAACATACCCGGTTAATTTTTGTATTTTTAGTAGAGACGAGGTTTCACTATGTTAACCAGGCTGGTCTCGAACTCTTGACTTCAGGTGAGCCACCTGCCTCGGCCTCCCAAAGTGCTAGGATTACAGGTGTGAGCCACCGTGCCCAGCCTGGAACATATTTTTAAAAAGTGTTCAAAAGGTGTGGGTTGTTTTATTTATAAGATGGCAGGATTGGACTGGTTGATTTCTAAAGTTTCATCCAGCATAGACATTTTGTGATTCTAGTGGTTTTCTAGACTCGTAGCATCATAGAATTTTTAGATCTGACATAGACTCAGAGATCATCTAATTTACTCCTCCCTGTTTTTACACAAGAAGAAATTGAAGATCAAGGAGGTTTTGAGGTTCAAGTTTGCAGGATTGTTGGTTGCAGAACTGAAACTTATTTTCTCCTGGTCTACCATTTCCCCCAGTATTTGTGGTGCATATAAATCTGTTTACTCATGAAATCCAGAAAATTACATTTGAAATTAAATCATATCGATCACTTAGAGGAAACCACGTGTTATTAATGAATATGTTAAGTAACAAAATTCATATTAATGGGTGATCAGTGATGTTAATGCCTATGTTTTCAATGGCTTTAAAAATATATGAACTTTGAAATTTAAGATTATGTTGTCAACAAATAGAATTTGTAAATTCAAATGGGTGTAGATCTATTCAAAGTTGTCTTTTCATAACTTGTTGCACATTCTTTGCATATCTACAAGTAAATTAAAGGAGAATATCAATTCTTTTCAATGATTGTTATACATCTGTGTGCCAGACACAGTGTTAGACACTGGAGGGATGTATGTATCACAGAAGAGACAAAAATTCTCACTCTGGTGAGGGTTACCTTTTAGTAGGGAGACATAAATAATAAACATGGTATATAGTTTTCTTCTTTACTATGTTAGAAGGTGTTAAGTGCTGTGGGAGAAAACGGTGTTAGGGAAGGGCATTGGGGGTTCTAGGGCATTGATGGAAGTAGGGTTGCTAAGTATCTGTATCACCAGTGAGACCATTTTTTTTTTTTTTTTTTTTGAGGCGGAGTCTCACTCTGTCGCCCCGACTGGAGTGCAGTGGCCAGATCTCAGCTCACTGCAAGCTCCGCCTCCCGGGTTTACGCCTTTCTCCTGCCTCAGCCTCCCGAGTAGCTGGGACTACAGGCGCCCGCCACCTCGCCCGGCTAGTTTTGTATTTTAGTAGAGACGGAGTTTCACCGTGTTAGCCAGGATGGTCTCGATCTCCTGACCTCGTGATCCGCCCGTCTCGGCCTCCCAAAGTGCTGGGATTACAGGCTTGAGCCACCGCGCCCGGCCCCCAGTGAGACCATTTTGAACAGACTAGGGAATGAGGGAATAAACCATGCAGAAATATGGTAGAAGTCTTGAGGAACAGTGAGACCAGTGTGGCTGGAGCAGTATGTGTGTGTGTGTACACGTGTGTACGTGTGTACATGTGTATATACGGGGGATCATTGGAGCAGATAAGGCCTAGTTGATAAGGAGTGGGGATAGGCATGGGTCGGCACTGTAAGGATATTGGGCTTTTATCCTAGAGAGATGGAAAGCCATTGAAGGATTCTGAGTGGTATGATATACCTTGTTTTTTTTGTTCCGTAGTGTGCTGTGACGGTATTACAGATAATTATTTTTTAAAGCAGTTTTTTTCAAAAGACCCTTACTTCAGTTTTCTTTACCATGCAGCTTCTATGTACAGAGTTTTGAATTCTGTTTAAGATGACTGTCTAATGTTCAATAAAAAATAATGGATTATCAAGTATACCTGGCCACACTAGGGTTAATAAAAACACAACAAAACCTCTTTGATAGATTGTCGAATATGTTCTAGTGGTTTGTATTTCATTCACTGACTATATGCAGAAAACTGGGCCTTTGGGGACAAAGAAAGGAAATTAACGTTTGTTGAGAAGATACAGTCTGCTAGTCAGACAATTTACAGTTGTCATTAATCTCCCCTCCCACTTCTGAAATAGGCAATATTACTACCTTTTTTTTTTTTTAAATTTATTTAGCATATCAGGAATGAAGGCTTAGCATTCTAAATGATTTGATGCTAGTATGTGGCAGAGCAGGGGTTAGAACCCTGGTCTCTGGCCCTGACCCTCACCTACTCCCATTTTTCTGTTTTTTTTATTTATTTATTTATTTTTTTAAACCCAGCAAGCACTCTTTTAGTGTAGATGTGGAATCTTTGTTTAGTTTTACTCTGGTTTCTTCCTTGTCAATGCTGAATAATAGTGACCTAGTTGTTTCCATATACAATCAAATGATTTGATGTAAACATTAAGTAATTGAAAAATTATAACTTTTGTAGTAAGAAAGTTGGAGGTACAATTAATTCTGTGTTAATTTTTGGCTGGGCACAGTGGCTCACGCCTGTATCCCAGCACTTTGGGTGGCCGAGGCCGGCAGATCACGAGGTCAGGAGATCGAGACCATCCTGGCTAACATGGTCAAACTCCATCTCTACTAAAAATACAAAAAATTAACTGGGTGTGGTGGTGGGCACCTGTAGTCCCAGCTACTTGGGAGGCTGAGGCAGGAGAATGGCGTGAACCCGGGAGATGGAGCTTGCAGTGAGCCGAGATCATGCCACTGCATTCCAGCCTGGGCAACAGAGCTAGACTGTTTCAAAAACAAAAACAAAACAAAACAAAAAAAATTCTGTGTTAATTAAAAGAAAAATTTTTTAAAAGAACAGGTCATTTGGGTCAAGTGGCTGCTTTGTGCTCTTATAGATTGGGTCAGGCATAAGGAAAATCTGGGAGAAAACTTTTGAATTTCAGTATTGAGTTCAAGTTATGGTAGTGTTTGCCATGAAATTTGATGAAAAGAAATAGTTCCAAATAGGATTCAGTTGCTTTGTGGACAGAAAAAAGCTCTTGACTAATTTATGTAGCCACTTTAGGTGTGCACCCACCCCACAAGAAAAGCAAAACAGAAAAAAAAACAGTCACTGAAATAGTCTTTTATTATTTTATTGAATTTGTTTTATATAATTAGTACCTAGTCACTGAGAGTGATTAGGCTGCCTGTCTGTATTATAAAATTTTAAGGGATTTAGTTTTTTTTTTTTTTTTAAATCTATCGTACTTATGAATCACTCAACAAAGAGATAAGTTGATGAAGTACACAGCCCATTCCCTTATTAGAGTAGGGTATTTTTGTTTTAATAAACGTGTGGAGTGTTTATTCAGAGGATTCTAATACTTCCTGATTTAGGATTTGAGAAAATATCAAATACTAGAATTAGAAGATTTTATTTTTCAAAGATCATTTATTCTCACTAAGAAACAAATATAGTATGTTAGATCTTAACTATGGAATTTTATAAATCTCATTTAATTTTTCATTTTTTTGGTGTTTTTTTTTTCTTTTTGCCT
>NW_016821812.1:389711-392733 GCF_001698545.2 Rhinopithecus bieti | reverse complement strand
TTTTTTTTTTTTTTTTAAATCTATCGTACTTATGAATCACTCAACAAAGAGATAAGTTGATGAAGTACACAGCCCATTCCCTTATTAGAGTAGGGTATTTTTGTTTTAATAAACGTGTGGAGTGTTTATTCAGAGGATTCTAATACTTCCTGATTTAGGATTTGAGAAAATATCAAATACTAGAATTAGAAGATTTTATTTTTCAAAGATCATTTATTCTCACTAAGAAACAAATATAGTATGTTAGATCTTAACTATGGAATTTTATAAATCTCATTTAATTTTTCATTTTTTTGGTGTTTTTTTTTTCTTTTTGCCTCAGTAATCTTTTATTAAGTTGAGATTACTTTAGAAAACAATGTTAATGGAGAGGGGAAAGTAAATTTAAATTAGCTACTTGGATTTCTTGTTAGAAGTTCAAGCAGTAAGTTTGAGAGAATCAATCGAGATGATGACTAATGCAAGTATTTTAAGATGGTTATTTCTTATTTATCATCAGAAATTAGCAAAAATAACTTCTTTGTTTGTTTTTGAGACAGGTTCTCACTCTGTGTTGTGCAGGCTGGAGTGCAGTGGCACGATCTCGGCTCACTGCAACCTCTGCCTCCTGGGTTCAAGCGATTCTCCTGCCTCAGTCTCCCGAGTAGCTGGGATTACAGACATGTGCCACCATGCCTGGCTAATTTTTGTATTTTAGTAGAGACAGGGTTTCACCATGTTGGCCAGGCTGGTCTCAAACTCCTGACCTTAAGTGATCTGCCCCCCTTAGCCTCCCAAAAGAGTATACCTCTTGAAAGGCCAGGCGCGGCTGGCCTTTTGACTAGTAATTTTAACTAGTGATTCTGAGGGGTGGAGAGAAAATCTTTTAAATTTTCATTAGTTGCCTACTTTTTAAAAACCTGTGAAGAAAAGTATACAAAAGTCTACAATAATCTATTTGAATCTTACAGATATACTTCTGAATATTTTCTTTTGAGCTGGAATTTCGCTCTTGTCACCCAGGCTGGAGTGCAATGGTGCAATCTCAGCTCACTGCAACCTCTGCCTCCAGGGTTCAAGTGATTCTCCAACCTCAGCCTCCCGAGTAGCTGGGATTACAGGCACATGCCACCATGCCCAGCTAATTTTTGTATCTTTAGTAGAAACGGGGTTTTACCATGTTGGTCAGGATGGTCTCAATCTCTTGACCTCATGATCCACCCGCCTCGGCCTCCCAAAATGCTGGGATTATAGGCGTGAGCCACCATGCCCGGTCACTTCTGAGTTTCTGAAAGGTAGATTGCCATAATGTATCATCATGCACAATAATTACATAGTATGTATATCATTCCTATGGACTTAGTAGTACAGTAGTACCCTCTTGTCTGTGATTTCACTTTGCTTGATTTCAGTTACCCGCAATCAACTGGTGATCTGAAAATATTAATGAAAAGTTCCAGAAATAAATAATTGATAAGTTTTAAATTGTGTGTTGTTCTCAGTAGCATGATGAAATCTCATTGTTGCAGTCGTTGGTCATCCCTTTCTTCGTCCATCTTATTCATGCTGTATTCACTGCCTGCTGTTAGTCACTTAGTAGCTCTCTTAGTTATCAGATCAAAAAAAAAAAAAAAACAAAACCCAGAGTGCATATATAGGGTTCTATACTATCTGTGTTTTCAGGCATCCACTGAAGTCTTGGAACGTTTCTCCCTCCCCCACGTGGATAAGAGGGGACTAATGTAATACAGAGCCTCTTTTTTTTTTGAGATGGAGTTTTGCTCTTTTTGCCTAGACTGGAGTACAATAGTGTGATCTTGGCTCACCACAAACTCCGCCTCCTGGATTCAAGCAATTTTCCTGCCTCAGCCTCCCAAGTAGCTGGGATTACAGGCATGTGCCACCATGCCCGGCTAATTTTGTATTCTTAGTAGAGATAGGGTTTCTACATGTTGGTCAGACTGGTCTCAAACTACCAACCTCAGGTGAACCACCCCCTACTTGGCCTCCCAAAGTGCTGGGATTACAGGCGTGAGCCACTGGGTGTTGCACTGTTGTTCAGGCTGGAGTTAGTGATGTGATCATGGCTCACTACAGCCTCAACTTTCTGTGCTCAAGTGATCCTCCTACCTCAACCTCCTGAGTAGCTGGAACTACAGTTGTGCACCACCAGATATTGCTATGTTGCCCAGGCTGGTCTTGAACTCTGGGCTCAAGCAGTCCTCCTGCCTGGACCTCCCAAAGTGCTGGGATTACAGGCGTGAGCTGCCTTGCCCAGCCTCAGCACCTCTTAAAAAGGAGTTAATTTCAAGAGTTATTCAAACTGCAGGAAATTTAAGGATGAATTTTTTTTTTTTTTTTTTTTTTTTTTTTTGAGACGGAGTCTCGCTCTGCTGCCCAGGCTGGAGTGCTGTGGCCGGATCTCAGCTCACTGCAAGCTCCGCCTCCTGGGTTTACGCCATTCTCCTGCCTCAGCCTCCCGAGTAGCTGGGACTACAGGCGCCCGCCACCTCGCCCGGCTAACTTTTTTGTATTTTTTAGTAGAGACGGGGTTTCACCGTGTTAGCCAGGATGGTCTCGATCTCCTGACCTCGTGATCCGCCCGTCTCGGCCTCCCAAAGTGCTGGGATTACAGGCTTGAGCCACCGCGCCCGGCCTGGATGAATGAATAAATTGTTATCCATAAGCAATTATTTGAAACTTCAGATTTGAGTACTATGAGGGTTTTGTTCGTTTTGTTTAGTATTTGAAATTGTACACATTTCCATATATTTTCTGGCCATAACCTATATAAGTATTTGTATTTTCTCTGAGTTTTAAGCCTTCTCTTTGGAAAAGGGAACCCTGACTTCGAGTGCCCTGTGATTTTTTTTGTTTTCAACCTCTGTACATTTAAAGCTATAGATTATAACCATCTGTTTTTAAAATAGACTGTGACAGGACTATAAACACATTTTTCTTTCTGTTGTATTGCTTGTCTTAAAAATAACTTATCCTCTTCCTTTTCCCCTTCTTACCCCCAACCAAAAAAAAAAAAAAAAAA